>NC_056749.1:480458762-480558762 GCF_019279795.1 Protopterus annectens | reverse complement strand
ATTTAGACACAGCGAGGCCCTACTATGTTTCATCCTGTTAGCAGCAAGTACTAGAAAATGGAAATCAAAATTAAAACCAACTGTAACAGAATTATTGAATGTTGTAAAGCAGCTGAAATAACCAGAAGTGGTATCCTTAGAAAAGAGAAAGGAGCAAACTGCAGATAAATGGAATCTGTAGGAGCAACACATACAGAATAATGTTTAGGAGATGGACGAGGAGTGATACTTCAGGGAAGGTAGGGCTTCACTTAAACAGTCTATGCAATGTTAAAATGAATAATAATTAAGACAAATCATACTTGTATAAGGAATGAAAAAAAATCTCTATAATGGTTTTCTATTCTATAATTGAATGTGTACTTGTGTCAGTATGTAATACGTGTTGTTAATAAATATTCTATACCAAATCATAGAAAAGTAAAAGCACATACAGATTTTTTTCTTACAGAAGCATTTAACAAGCAAAAATCCCTTAATCTACATGACAGGTCATAACTTACCTTTTTTTCAAGCAAAAATTAAATACTTTCACAGAAAAAAGATGAAGAAGAAGTTTTTTCTTAGAAGGGTACTTATCTGCCCAGCCTTGAAAGGATTGCTAGCCAAATATTAGTTCTACAAAGCCTGCAGCAAGAGCACACTTCAGTGGTAAGAAAGTTCTTAAGCTTTCATGCCCTAACTGCTGGTTTTATGTGCCTCTGCTCGAGCAACTGAGAAGCATGTGGAAGGTGCTCTAAAGCATAAGTTGGCAGGTAGTCATATCCTTGGCAGGATATACACCAAATATCTTCGGCAACTGCAACAGTAATCTAAATTTTGAATACTGGCAGTGTCTTAAAACAGCATATGCCAAGACTATAGAACAGATATGCAGCCAAACCAGGTATGGGAATAAGAAAAGCTAGTGGTGGAATACAGAAGTCAAGGAAGCTATCAAAAGAGGAGTGCAGAAACAAGTGGGAGATTGAAAAGACAGATCACGCTATGAAAGAATACTGGTTAGCTAAGACAACAGTTGCAATACAGAAGAAAAAGGTGTCAGAGGTTCCCTACATAATTCTGGAAAGTGATTCAGCAGATGGCACAAAGAAACCCTATCAGTCTGTAAAGCAAAGACAGAAAGATAAAGAAGATGGTCTTCAGACACCATTTATAAGGGATGCCAGCAAAAAACTGCTCACCAGTCCACAGGACATCAAAGTCAGATTGTAGGACTCCTGCCAGCAGCTTCTGAATGAAGAAAACTCCACAGAAGCTGTACTGCCTCAAACACAGCCTACAACTGAAGAGAAAGAAGAGCCCACACCAAAAGAAGAAAGTATAGCACTAAGGAAAATGAAGTCAGGAAAAACATCAGGCTCAGATGAGCTCACAGCAGGTATGGCCAAGATGCTGCGTGAGTTAGGGGAGAATGACTCCTGAGGATATCCATAGTAGCATGGAGAGAAAAATGTATATATATTAGCATATTACTGCCTGTGTAAGAAAACAAACGGGGACATCCAAAACTGTGGCAGTATAGAGGTATTAAACTCCTGTAACACTGCATGAAAATGCTGAATGACTAATAAATGAATATGAAGAGCAGTAGAAAGTAAGATGGCAGATGAGCAGTTCAGATTCCGATCAGGATGCAGCACACCTGACCCACTGTTTACAGTGAGACAAATAGTAGAGAAGAAGCTAGAGATGAGGAGAGAGTCCAACTGGGCACTCCAAAATTTGGAGAAAGAATAACATAAGGTCCCAAGAAAGCTGATTTGGGCAGTCATGCAATGGGTTCAAAGTCCCAGAAACATTGATAGAATTAGTAGAGGCTATGTACAAGGACTCAATGGCATAACAATGTTCGGAGTCATAGAGGGGAGCCAACTGAGAGTGATGGTTATTGAGGCTCAGCTCTAAGGCCATTGCTATTCACACTAGTGACAGACTGCTTTAGCAAACAGGTTGAAGGGGGCACATCATGCTGTAGTCACATCTTCCTTGCCAAGACATAAATGATGACTAGTTGAATACCTACCTTAATTGTAAATAATAATATCACTTATATTTATACTTGGAAATAACATACAAAGTATTGTCTCTACTTTGTTCTTGTACTATGCACAACTCTGTGTATTATTTAGTCTAAGTATACTTTTTTGTTTGTGCCTTGCACCATGGTGCCTGGGTCATGGCTGAAAATGTTTTCATGACCAATCCACTTAATCGGTTATCAAACTGAAATAAATATATACATTTAATTAATTAATTAATTAATTGATTAATTAATTAATTAATTAATTAATTAATTAATTAATTAAACAAACAAAAATATTATGGTGGTATTTCCTGGCCTAAATTAGGACAGTAAAACAGATAATCTGAGTATATACACAGTTTAGAAAAGACAAGTGAAGATGGTGACAGAACTGAGTTAAGGGGGCACTTTAATGTGGCGATTTGAGTTGCTCAAAGATAGGTTATTTGGAAGAAGCGAGTTTCATATAGGATGTCAAAAGGTTTTACAGGAAGGGAAGGAGAGGTCAACAGCCTGTGTTACCCTCTTGAAGAAGTTAACTAAACTTAATAGGCTGGATCTTCATTTGACAAAGCCAAACAGTTCAGGGTCTAGCCTAGTGAGAGTTTTGTTCCTGTTATTTATTAGATTAGTTAATTTATACTCCATGTTTTACAGATCAGACTCATAAGGCTGATGAGTCTATGATTAATGGGGTCCATGCAAGGGCCAGCCTTGTAGAGTGACATCACTGCTGTGATACGCCCTAATTTAGGAACAAATCCTGTGGATAAGTTTGTTAAACAATTTATGGAGATATTCAGTGAGACCATGTTTGGTGCTGTTTATTAGATATCCATGTATGTTGACAGGTCCTATAAAGGCAGTATTTTTGGCTGTTGACAGCACTTTCAGAACATGCTTCTTGATGAAGATAGATGGTTTATTGTGGAATTTCCCATTGTACATCCATGGTGGTGCAGTGGTAGCGTTGTTGCCTCACAGCAAGAGGTTCTCCCGTTCGATTCTCGGCTGGAGTGCGGGGAGTGCCTTCTGTGTGGAGTCTGCATGTCCTCCCTACAGTTGGGTGGGCATTCAAAAGACATGCGTAAATGGGCGTGCCTTCGTTGAAGGCTGGACGTCAAGCTGGCACCTCGGCGTCCATGAAAATCTACTGCCAATCATTAGCAGACCGGAGTTCCGCTGTGCTGACCCCTGACCGGGAAAAAGCTGAAAGACAACAACAACATTCTACTCCAGTTGCACTGCTAATTTTATGCATTTGACTAAGTAAGTATGGAACTCCTTTGTGATTAGATATAATCAGTATGGTTCCTTCAGTTAAAATCCCCTCCATGTGTAAGTACAGAGAGAATACTAAGCAGAATTCAGAGGTAATTTGTGTTCACAGAGACTAAAAATAATAATCCACTATAAATGTAGAGTTTCAGACCATCTTAGGAAAGTTATATATCCTGTTGCAGTAATACCTGCACTAGAAAGAAGTGGAACAGTCTACATGATTTTCAGTATAAAGATGACCTTAGGGAAGAAAAAACAATGAGCTAAGTGAAATATTACCTCAAAATAAAAATGTTGGGGGGGGGTTGTGGCTAAAGTGTGCTTCTGACACACACACACACACACACACACACACACACACACACACACACACACAGATTCCAGATCAAGATAAGGGAAAAGGAGCTAACCTAGAGGATACCAAGGGTACTACGATATGGGTATGGCTAAATCATAAAATATAACCCCAGGAGTGTTCAGAAAACAACATTCCTTGTATTAAGATAGTCAGAAAGGTCAGTGTTAATACCAAAGACACCACAGTGGACAGCACTAAGCAAAGTGGAAAGCAGATGCCAGATTAAACATGTAGAAGTGACGCAAGTACATACCTGAAAGCTGACACCCAAGAGATTTACTTGATGTTGTAAAAGAGAACTGGGAAAAGAAGATAAAGCACCACTGAAAAGTATTACAGAGCACTACGCTAACACACAAGAAAGTCTTACAGTGGTGATGGCCAAAGTGAAAGAAAACATTTTAAAAGCTCAAGAAATGCAGAAGGAACATGAAAAAGAAGAATTCAAGCCAAGATGCACAATATTGGTGCTTGTGCGATTAGCAGAAAATAAATGTTTAGCTAAGTGGAAAGGCCCGGGTCAAATCCTGGAAAAAATAATTGATGTAACTTGTTAGGTCAAGAACACTTTTAAAAGAAAATGAGATAAAATCTATCACATCATTTTGCTGAAAGAATTGAAAGAAGCTGAATCTTCAGCAGTGAGTTGTAGCATTATGGTAGTAAAAATGCAGTCAAGAAAGGAATCCATTCCCCTACTTAAGAATGGATGAATTGTTATCTAAGACAGAGAAACAAGATGTGCTAGTTTCTACCAAAAATAAGGAAGTCTTTTAAGGCTGGCCTGGGAGTGCAAATCCGACAGAGCACAGTTTAAAGATATCTCCAGGAATTAAGGTGTCATGAAATCCCTACAGAGTGCCTGAAGCACAAAAGAAAGTGGTACAGCAAGATGCTGAAGCAGGACAATAGAGAAGGGAGTCTGCCACAAATTTCAAACTAAGAAGCCAAGGGTGAACACTGAAAATGAAACAGAATGCAAAATGATAGAGATGAGAATTCAGTTTGTGAAACAGAAAACACTGGAAATAAAATAACTGTAAACATAGTAGTAGGGTCTAACAATGAAGTTAGTGTTGCCTTTGAACAGAACAGTAAACAATTGTTATGTGAAAAGAATAACCAGTTACATGACCTAGACTGTCAGTGGTAAGAACAAGCTAAAAAAGGAAAAACAGAAGCTACCAATTCTTTTTTCTACATATAGCACTGCATACGGACTTAAGAATGACAATGGCATGAGATGATGCTGTAAAAGCAAGAATATGTTTATAGAACACAGCAATGAAGTAGACATGGGGTCGAACAAACTAGGTGCAGAGTTTAAGAAGAAACTGAATTCAGTTTGTATTACTTCATTAAAATCTGTCCTAATGTTTACCACTTTGTACTTCTAAAACAGAGCTCCACTGCCAGAATTTGGTGAAGCAGGTGTAATGGCCAAAATAAGAAAGCTAGTTATTGGGGCACAGTGACAATGTGCCTTGTTGTCACTGCATGGATTACATATAGCTTTAGTAATACTGCTTTTGTGGCCCTCGGCTTGCCTTCCACACATTCTGATGTCTGGTAAGCTGACAGTTATAGATGAAACCTTCTTCCTGTAGCTTGATGGGCTAACCAGGTGCTACAACCCCTCCATTTAAGTTTAATCTTTTGAGCAAGGATGGGCTTTATATAGCATTTGAAGTCACTGAATTCTGTATATAATGTAAAATGTGAAAAACTTGCTGTGTTTGTGTTTGACTATAAAACTTTACTAATGCTGTCTTTAACATCAGTCAGATAATAACATGTATTAGACAGATAGGCTGTGCTCAGTTCTGATGCTAATGCACATGTACCTACATGAATCTGTACATCTTGTAAAACACATTTTTTATACTGTTGACAAGCAAGCAAAACAAGAGTACCATTCTGGTTCTTACTATATTAAAAAGGTTAGCCTAGACATAATTATTTTGTGTCCCCCACCTTCATAGGGGCAAAAATGTATTTTCATATTTGCTTTTCCATTAAGTGAATGCTACCCCTAAAAACTTTAATAAATTAATATTTAAATTGTATGCCTTTTGGGGCTGGAGTAATACCACTTTGTGGTGGTAGGTATTCTGCAGACAATGAAAAAAATACCAAAATATCACCATTGCAAACTCTTCAACTTTGCCACAGTGCTGTTTATCCACCAGACTTTAAGATGTGTTGTTTTGGGGTCTAACGTAGCTGATTAAGCAAAGTCCTGATGTAAAACACGGTCTTTTCAAAATCCCTATAGCATGTAATGGTAAAGGGGTTCAGTTATTTAGGAGTTAAACATTTATGTTAAAAGAGCTTGTAAAATGTTCACCCGTAGGAAATTAACACAGGGGAGAGCCTACTTTTATCGTTATTGCCATTCTGTAAAGGCGTGAAAAATGTATATATTGTTTGTAGAAATGCAATAGTTTACAAACCTTCTGAGTGCATTACCTTGGAAGGAGTATGAAAATGGCTGTAGGTGACTTAGGCTACACAAAAGGAATTCAAAACCAGTTGCTCTCCAACTGGAAACATAAGTAGAACCTTCCTACTACTACTCAACGGAACTGAACAGTTTGATAGCACTCCTGTTTATATAGTTCCAGTCTGTCCCTTAGACTTCTACAGTGAAACTGAATTTTCAAACCTGCTTCATACCAACAGCTTGTGGCCCATGGAATGGCTGCCATTCTTTACTATTAACATGCATTTCAGTCGTATTAAAGTAACAGCATGCGGTATTACTGCAGGTGCAATACCTTTTTTGTAAATTTTCACAGACATTTGCATGAGCCAGAATTTCGTTTTCAAATCCAGTGTCTCAGAAACAGTTCACCTGCAAGCTCCAATAATGTAGTAAGGGTAAAAAATAGTAGCTAGTAAATCCCAGAAAATCTTACAATGAAATATTTCAAATATTAATGATGAAGTGGATTTCTGCTGTAAGTTTCAGTACTCTAAGTAATATCAGAACTGTGGAAATTTAAGTTGCATTAGGAAAAAATATACACTAGTCCAATATTGCTGTATTTCAAAGAGATCCTTTTTCTCTGAGATACAGCAAGTAGCAGGGGTATGGGGATATAGGGAGATTCCTCCTGCAAAAAATATTTTTGGTGTGTAACAGTGACTTTCACAGTTCATTGTTACTTCTAGAAAACTGCCTATAGTTTTTCATAGTTTTCAGACTTAACACGATTATGTCTCACATGTCCAACAAAGAATTGTAATACAAAAACATTCCACTGTGTCAAGACTACAAAAATTATTATGCAGCATTGTATAATCCTAACTCCCCTTCAAACATTCTACACAGCCCTGGACATACAGTTTACTTAGGTTCCAGTACAACACTACACCACTGCTACTGCAACACTATATTACCTCCCAGCCTTCCAAGCTCCACAAATTCAGGTGAGGGTAACAACAAAGTAGAAGATATTGCATTTGAGGTTCATTGCTGCTAGAGTGTGAAAAGGGAATAGATACAGAAGGTGAAAACCCTAGTAAGTTTTTTTTTTGTTTTTTTTGTGACGCATACAGATGTTTGTATGCTTGTGTACGTGTTTACTGTCTGTGTGTGCACAGACATGAGCATGCTGAAAAGGTATAAAACTAAATCAGCACACAAAAAAAAGACGGACATTAATGTATAAATGTCACATAAGTTTTGGAGATTCAGTTTATCTGAAGAGATGTCAGTCTGAAAAGAAAACTGTGCATTTACTAACAGACATTAAAAACAACATTCAGATTAAATATAATTTATTTTCTGTTATCTGGGCATGTGAAGTTTAATGTACATAAAAGTGCAACTGCAGAACACAAATCAAGGATTTATTAATTAATCACTTTTGGAAAAATCCTTCACATGGCGGTAACTTGAATCATTGGTTTTTAAGCCTCAGCTAATTACAAAGGTTCACTGATTACCTGCAGCCTAAAGCAGACATTTATTATTCTATATTTTTTATATCACTGGAAAAATGGCATTTTCATCCCAGGTTCAAAAATACTGAACCAAAAAACCAGCTGCAAAACGTGGAGCAAGTAACACAAACTTGTAGGAAAAACCACCTTTAATAACAAAGCAAAGCTTTCGGGCAGAACCCTTCTTCAATACTAATACAATCAAGTCTGCATACTAGAAGCTTATATACAGGTCTAGAAGTCACATGATTAGCAGCCAAGAATCATGTGACAAACAGGTCTTAAAGTGCAAACAACATAATAAAACTTTAAAAAATCAATTAATAATATTACGTAATCTAGTTAAAATTGGTTTTCAACTAACTTTGCTGTTAATTCCTGGATATGAATCAGCAGCTAGTCTTAAAATCCATTCAAATTCCTTAGTCTCAAGGCGATTATTCAGATCTCCACCTCTGGCACTAGGACAATTAAAATCAATAACTCTAAACTTAAAAGAATGTTCAGAGCCATGAATATTGATATGCTTATATAGTGCATTATTTTCACAACACCGTCTGATTTCTGAATTATGATCAATAACACGATCTTTCAGCTTACGAATAGTTTTTCCTACATAGAACGAGGTGCAGGATTTACATGTAGCCAAATAGATAACACCTGAAGTGTTACAAGTAGCTGAAATTTTAAAATTGAATACTTGACCAGTGCTAGGGTGTGTGAAAATATCACTACCATTACCAAACATCTGTGCACAAGCAATACAGTTAAAACATTGAAAAGTTCCATGCTTAATAGCCAACGTCATAGGCTTAGGTTTATAAAAATCTTTATAACACAATAAGCTTTTGATAGTCTTCATATTTCTATAAGAGAAGCATGGTTTATCACCTACAATAGCTTTCATTTCATCTGAAGCTAATAAAATTATCCAATTTCTTGAGATAATTTGTTTAACCAGGTGACTTCTTCTATTAAAAGTGGTCATATATCTAACTGAAGTCATCTCTTTATTGCTGTTATTATTTTTCTGGGATGTAGTTAACGAAATATCCTGCCGTTGATTAAAGCTGATAGGTTTCAAATAAGTCTTTCTAGCCTCTAAAATATCAATTCTTGACTTATTAAGTAGGTGGGTATCATAACCACTCGAGGTAAATTTGACTATCAAATCATCCAGTTGTAACTTGAATACATCATCATCTGTGTGGAGCCTACTTGTCCTAATAAATTGTGATTTTACCACACTTCTGAAAATATGTGGAGCATGCATACTACTGTAATGTAAATATTTACAACAACTAACTTCCTTCTTATATACAGAAGTATTAAGAATTCCATCATTCAGCTGGATTTTTACATCTAAGTAACACATAGTATTTTCAGAAACTTGCATTTTAAATTTCAAATAATCAGATGTGGAGTTCAAATAGTCAACAAAAACATCCAGATCATGAAGTGTACCATTCCAAACAATTAAACAGTCATCAACAAATCTTTGATAAAAACTAATATAGGTAGAAAGATTCCTATTACTATACAGATGTTTATGTTCCCATTGGTAAAGGACTAGGTTAGCGTATGTGTTAGCCACTGAGGTACCCATAGCTATTCCTGTTAACTGTAAATATAAAGTTTCGTTAAACATAAAAATATTATTTTTCAAAACAACATCCATAAGACAGCAAATGTTGTCAATGGATTTGAAATCAGGGTTAGGTTGTGTTATTAAAAATTCCCTCAGAAGCTCAAGTCCGGCATCATTAGGAATGACGGTAAATAAGGATACGATATCCAAGCTAACTAAATAATGTCTTTTAGTTTTTATATCAGACTCATTTCTAGTATACCATTGCTGTAGCTTAGATAACAAATCATGTGTATCTTTCAGGATGGTATTACAATTAAGTAGATGTGGTTGTAACTGTTTGTGCAAGTAAACTGAAACCGGTTCTGTAATCCAGCCTCCACCTGAGACGATAGGTCTCATTGGTGGGTTATCCATAGACTTATGTATTTTTGGGATACCATACAAATGAGGTATCAAAGGACAAGGTACAGTTAGAAAATGAAACAAATCAAGGTCGATGTCACCATTAAGCTGAAGTTCAAATATTACCATGTTGACATAACTCACACATTTCTTTACATCAGCATGTGTAACTATTTTAAATGCCATCTCATCATTCAAAAGTAGAGAAACAGCTGAAAAATATTTATCTCGGTCCATAATGACAGGCGTACCACCTTTGTCTGCTTGCTTTATTACAATGTCATTATTATTTTGTAGACTTTTTAATGCTTCATACTCTGCAAAAGTCAGATTAAAGTTCTTATTCCTCATGGGCCGTAGGTATAATTCTCTTATTTGTAGTTCACACACATCATGAAATGCATTCAATATGGGTGCATTAAGTGGAATAAAAGTACTTCGTCATTTTAGACTGTCTCCCATTGAGTTAGATTTACCAAATATTAGTTTTAAACTCAAGTTACGAACAAACAACTTTAAATCAGTTAAAGCAGACACAACATTATCACTACAGGATGGTATAAATTTAAATCCTTTATCTAAAAGAGAGAGATGAGCAGGATTTAACTCAAAAGATGATAAATTTAATGCCACAACTACTTGCGACTTACTTTGTTGAGTCCTAAAGGGCTCTCGCTTTACGCTTGTTTGCTATGGTTGCCTGTGTTGCATACGACCTTGCAGGTGAACCTCTAGACCTGGGTGATCTATTCACGACGGTTTCAGCGTGCTCCAGTTGGAATCGTTTATTAGTTAAATTTAAAGTTAGTTGTTGTGTCTTTTTAATAACCATAGCGTTCGTATTCACATTCAGGTTGCCATCACGCTTGTTCTTACTTCCTGTAGGCGCGCATGCGCTTTGGGATGAGGAACATGATACCAAAAGGCCAGGCTCATTCGTAACTGGTGCAGGGGGAGTTTCAGATGTCAAGGGTGTAGAGGGCGGGTTATTGTTTAAAGAAATGTTGTCAAAAGTATCCAGGGAATCAAGTCCTTCTCTTGCAGGAACTTTATGGTAAGCAGTAGTACGAGGATTCTCAGTTCTGGGCCAAGAGAAGATATTCCCTCTTTGGAAGTCACCTATGTCGCGTTGGAGCTTCCGTTTTTTGGTAGCTTAAAGTGTAAACAACATTATTTTCACAACACCGTCTGAATTCTGAATTATGATCAATAACACGATCTTTCAGCTTACGAATAGTTTTTCCTACATAGAACGAGGTGCAGGATTTACATGTAGCCAAAATACATGATTAGCAGCCAAGAATCATGTGACAAACAGGTCTTAAAGTGCAAACAACATAATAAAACTTTAAAAAATCAATTAATAATATTACGTAATCTAGTTAAAATTGGTTTTAAAATAACTTTGCTGTTAATTCCTGGATATGAATCAGCAGCTAGTCTTAAAATCCATTCAAATTCCTTAGTCTCAAGGCGATTATTCAGATCTCCACCTCTGGCACTAGGACAATTAAAATCAATAACTCTAAACTTAAAAGAATGTTCAGAGCCATGAATATTGATATGCTTATATAGTGCATTATTTTCACAACACCGTCTGATTTCTGAATTATGATCAATAACACGATCTTTCAGCTTACGAATAGATTTTCCTACATAGAACGAGGTGCAGGATTTACATGTAGCCAAATAGATAACACCTGAAGTGTTACAAGTAGCTGAAATTTTAAAATTGAATACTTGACCAGTGCTAGGGTGTGTGAAAATATCACTACCATTACCAAACATTTGTGCACAAGCAATACAGTTAAAACATTGAAAAGTTCCATGCTTAATAGCCAACGTCATAGGCTTAGGTTTATAAAAATCTTTATAACACAATAAGCTTTTGATAGTCTTCATATTTCTATAAGAGAAGCATGGTTTATCACCTACAATAGCTTTCATTTCATCTGAAGCTAATAAAATTATCCAATTTCTTGAGATAATTTGTTTAACCAGGTGACTTCTTCTATTAAAAGTGGTCATATATCTAACTGAAGTCATCTCTTTATTGCTGTTATTATTTTTCTGGGATGTAGTTAACGAAATATCCTGCCCTTGATTAAAGCTGATAGGTTTCAGATAAGTCTTCCTAGCCTCTAAAATATCAATTCTTGACTTATTAAGTAGGTGGGTATCATAACCACTCGAGGTAAATTCGACTATCAAATCATCCAGTTGTAACTTGAATACATCATCATCTGTGTGGAGCCTACTTGTCCTAATAAATTGTGATTTTACCACACTTCTGAAAATATGTGGAGCATGCATACTACTGTAATGTAAATATTTACAACAGCTAACTTCCTTCTTATATACAGAAGTATTAAGAATTCCATCATTCAGCTGGATTTTTACATCTAAGTAACACATAGTATTTTCAGAAACTTGCATTTTAAATTTCAAATAATCAGATGTGGAGTTCAAATAGTCAACAAAAACATCCAGATCATGAAGTGTACCATTCCAAACAATTAAACAGTCATCAACAAATCTTTGATAAAAACTAATATAGGTAGAAAGATTACTATTACTATACAGATGTTTATGTTCCCATTGGTAAAGGACTAGGTTAGCGTATGTGTTAGCCACTGAGGTACCCATAGCTATTCCTGTTAACTGTAAATATAAAGTTTCGTTAAACATAAAAATATTATTTTTCAAAACAACATCCATAAGACAGCAAATGTTGTCAATGGATTTGAAATCAGGGTTAGGTTGTGTTATTAAAAATTCCCTCAGAAGCTCAAGTCCGCATCATTAGGAATGACGGTAAATAAGGATACGATATCCAAGCTAACTAAATAATGTCTTTTAGTTTTTATATCAGACTCATTTCTAGTATACCATTGCTGTAGCTTAGATAACAAATCATGTGTATCTTTCAGGATGGTATTACAATTAAGTAGATGTGGTTGTAACTGTTTGTGCAAGTAAACTGAAACCGGTTCTGTAATCCAGCCTCCACCTGAGACGATAGGTCTCATTGGTGGGTTATCCATAGACTTATGTATTTTTGGGATACCATACAAATGAGGTATCAAAGGACAAGGTACAGTTAGAAAATGAAACAAATCAAGGTCGATGTCACCATTAAGCTGAAGTTCAAATATTACCATGTTGACATAACTCACACATTTCTTTACATCAGCATGTGTAACTATTTTAAATGCCATCTCATCATTCAAAAGTAGAGAAACAGCTGAAAAATATTTATCTCGGTCCATAATGACAGGCGTACCACCTTTGTCTGCTTGCTTTATTACAATGTCATTATTATTTTGTAGACTTTTTAATGCTTCATGCTCTGCAAAAGTCAGATTAAAGTTCTTATTCCTCATGGGCCGTAGGTATAATTCTCTTATTTGTAGTTCACACACATCATGAAATGCATTCAATATGGGTGCATTAAGTGGAATAAAAGTACTTCGTCGTTTTAGACTAGACGTGTCCAACCTGCGGCCCGCGGGCCGCATGCGGCTCTCAGAGCTCTTCCATGTGGCCCTCAACCTCTAACTGCAACATGGATGTACGCATGCCCCAAAACACTTTTTTGTTTTGTGTTTTTCACTCCCATGACCTGTAACGCTAATGTCGGTGTGCGCATGCACCAAAGCACCCTTCTAGTTTTGTTTTTGAGCCAAAAAAGGGTAAGTGTGTTTACTGCATTATTTTTAGGCCGAACAATCAGTGTGTGTGTTCTCGCTGAAGAGCGACTCATGTATGGATTTGCCGCTGTTGCCTTTGAAAGGGACAGCAATTACCTGTGTTAATAGGTAAGTACGGAGTGAGTGAGTGCATACATGAAAGCAGAATTGTGTGCATGAAAGTAGAAGAAGAGTGTGTGTGTGTGTGTGTGTGTGTGTGTGTGTGTGTGTGTGTGTGTGTGTGTGTGTGTGTGTGTGTATATGTGTGCATGACAGAGAGACACGCATGCACAAAGAGGCTAACAATGATCAGTCTACCTACTGAACACAAACAAGTTAGCTCTCAAATATATCATACATTAAGAGTACATTTTCATTAAATTGTGGCTTTCCTGACAGGGAGAGTGTTGTATTGAACATGAACTCATACCTCTTAACTGTATGGATTTTCAAAGAATGTCTGGATTTTTGCCTCATCTTCCAATTTGTGTCTTTTGCTCAGGAAATAAAAGTAGTCATCCAAGTAATGCAGTTCCAGGGAGTAAGAATGAGACAGCAGCCTAGGGTTAATGGGTCAGTAGTGGACTGACTATGTGGGACTGTTGCATATAAAGTTGTATTGTTTTTTCAGACAAATAAAAAAGCACCTAGTACTGTTTTTTCATTGGTGGGTTCTAAGCAGTGGTAGATTGGACAACAGTAAGCATAGCTTTGGCGGATCATCAATACTGGCAAATCAAATGGGTACAATGTCATTTTTTAAATGTTGGGGATTTTAGTGTGTATGTGTGTGCTTATGTGTTGGGAGTGCTGCAACAGTAGATGATTATTAAAGACAGAGACTTACGGACTGTGGAGAATATGTTTCTTTGTTTCAAAACCTAATATTGGGTACGCATGCCAGAAGTAGGTTTTTTAAGACATAGCTTCTTGCCATTTACAGTGGATTGATATTTACATTTAATGGACAATGTATTAGCGTGGGCCTGTGGGGTTCTGAAGGATGCCAAGTCTGCCACTGCCAATGTCTTGTAAAGTGACCTGGAAATGGATATTGGGATGTTACTGAAAAATATAGTAAGTGGGCTTAGAAATATAGTTTAATTAAACAAAGTGTACTTTCAATTTACAGGCCATAATTTAATTTATTTCAGGTAATCCAGATACTGGTAGATTGTATACCATTAGACTTAATTAGGGAGAGCTGTCAATCTGAGGAAACAAGCAGCCCTAGTTTCAGTGAAAGCTCTGCGGTTGCTTGCACGTAGGAAGTTGCAGGATGTTGATGCAATGTGTTTTATTTATTATTTTTAATGCATTTGTCATTTCAAAGCATGGTTTTCTTTGATGCAAAAGAAGGCAGTACTGAATGAGCCATATAATGTTTAACTGACAATAATGGGATAGAAAGATTATAAGTGATGTATAATGTTTGCAGCTACAGTTGTTTCAATGGTGTCTGTGATGCATAAGTATTTTTGGGCCTGTGTCCCACTTTTATTTTTTGCTTTGTCCAGATTTCTTGCTCTAAGGTTGAGAGGTATGGTTCCATACTAAATCAGAAGTTGTATTTACCTTGGAAGACTTTTCGGCATAATTATGAAAAACAGATCCTTTTAATATCTCTGCTTATTTCTAACATAAACTGCCATGTAACCTTGCAAATAACATTCTTATTAAGCTACTTTACTTCTTTTGGAATTTACAGATATGATTCATCTGTTTGGACATAAGCATAGAGTGCTAATGTGACTTTGATTTCTTGCAGCAGTCTGTGGTTTACATAATCACAATAACTTTTCTGTGTTTCTGGGTGTGTAATCAATTTAACAGTTTTAAAGATGTTTTCCAAAAATAAATAAATATATAATAAATAAATAATCCTCTCTACACTTGGAGCTATTGACAAAGTCTGGGAATTTGTTTTTTTCAAAAGCGAAGGTCAGCATTATAGCTCAGTAAACTATCAGTCTGGAAGTAACTTCTGCACAAATTAAAATGTCTGTCAAATGGCTTTAGATTGGAAGGAAGTTTATTTTTATTTATTTTATTTTATTTTACATTTGTTTACCGGGAAAGTCCGACTGGGCACAGGTCCATTTTCAGCGGAGGCCCGGGGAGAAAAGCTCCAAAAATAACACAAAACAATATAATACAATACATGAGAGAGAGAGAGAGAGACAGCAAATTATGGATGTAGTACTCATACAATATGGCAGAGATTACATTTCGTAACAGTGAGAATCACTGAGGTACAGAATAAACTTAAAAACATTTTTTTTTACAGTTATAATTACAGCAAGGCAAATATCAATGAGTCAAGTTTTTAGGAGAAGGCTGTTTGTACATAGCTGAATATAATTTTGCAAATGGAATTCTTAGTTAAACATGCCCCTCTTCTTGGGCAACTAGATTTGAGTAACCAATATTAGATCTTAGCCATCCAGCTGGGAAAGGTTAGTATGTGGATTTTCCATCTGGTTTGATGAAGGCTATGCTACTTACCCAAGGACTACATTTATGGCTATCCATCCAGCCATCGTGTTGCTGAACTACACTGTGATAATGAGAAGAGCTTTTTACAGAAGTTGAAGGTTTTTGTGTCAAGAACCTGTCCATAAAAAATGGCTTGTTTATGTTGCAGTGAAAGCTGTGGTCTTTGTAGTGAGCGTTTTAAGTATAACCAGTATTTCTGAGGTAGATTCTAGGAAGTCTCTTAAGGCAGGATCTTTCTTAGCCTGGAAAGCAAGCCAATGATGAAATTTATAGGGACCAGTGAGAGACAGAGGAAAGCAAGAAGCTTTTTAGTCTGTTTGGATAACTAAGTGAACTTAGTCCTTTGACCTTTTTTGTCAGAAATGGTTGTAGTCTTTCTTTTGGCAGGGTGTTTTGCTGAGGCACATGCCAAAAGGGGCATTGCATTCAATAATGGCTCTTGTAAAGGAAGAATACAGGGATGTTATGACCTCTTTGTCCCTGGATGAGATACCCTTACTAATGAAGTGGGCCATGTAAAAAGCTTTCCTTACAACGGAGACAACATGGTGGTCAAAAGTCAGGTTTCTATCAACCTGGGTGCCCAAGTACCATATGACTTATTGTGTGCTTACAACATTGTTATTAATGTGATAATTTGTGGGGACATCACTCTCCTCAAAGGGGAAGATGATGTATTTTTTGGCATTTAGCTTGAGGCCATATTTCTGGCACCAGTTATTTGTTCGGGTGAGACCCTTTTGTAGCTTATTCAGAATTGTTTTATTAAGTCAGTAATATGAATTCTTTGCTTTATTGCAAATTTGTTGGGTTATTTTTGTGGATTATAGTATTGTAGGACTGCTGATGTTGACATTTTACGTAGTTGGACTGCTGGAATGGTTTTTCCAGTGAGAAATGCTAGTGCTGTAGTGAATATGTTTATTTCTAAAAAAAAAAAAAAAAAAAATATATATAGATATATAGATATTATCTAAGATGTTAGAGTTAACTGTTAGATTAGAGAATTAGAATCAGAATGAGAATTAGAATTTTAAGGCAAATATTAGGCATTTATTACATTTATTCATTGTTCAAATGCACCTACAGTATAGCCAGGAGGTCGACTGTGGTCTTCCGGAGCAACGAAAGAGTTAACTATATGATATATTTTATATGCAGCCCCAAGACCATTTCTGTTCGCTCAATGCGGCCCCAGCAAGCCAAAAGTTTGGACACCCCTATTTTAGACTGTCTCCCATTGAGTTAGATTTACCAAACATTAGTTTTAAACTCAAGTTACGAACAAACAACTTTAAATCAGTTAAAGCAGACACAACATTATCACTACAGGATGGTATAAATTTAAATCCTTTATCTAAAAGAGAGAGATGAGCAGGATTTAACTCAAAAGATGATAAATTTAATGCCACAACTACTTGCGACTTACTTTGTTGAGTCCTAAAGGGCTCTCGTTTTTACGTTTGTTTGCTATGGTTGCCTGTGTTGCATACGACCTTGCAGGTGAACCTCTAGACCTGGGTGATCTATTCACGACGGTTTCAGCGTGCTCCAGTTGGAATCGTTTATTAGTTAAATTTAAAGTTAGTTGTTGTGTCTTTTTAATAGCCAAAGCGTTCGTATTCACATTCAGGTTGCCATCACACTTGTTCTTACTTCCTGTAGGCGCGCATGCGCTTTGGGATGAGGAACATGATACCAAAAGGCCAGGCTCATTCGTAACTGGTGCAGGGGGAGTTTCAGATGTCAAGGGTGTAGAGGGCGGGTTATTGTTTAAAGAAATGTTGTCAAAAGTATCCAGGGAATCAAGTCCTTCTCTTGCAGGAACTTTATGGTAAGCAGTAGTACGAGGATTCTCAGTTCTGGGCCAAGAGAAGATATTCCCTCTTTGGAAGTCACCTATGTCGCGTTGGAGCTTCCGTTTTTTGGTAGCTTAAAGTGCAAACAACATTATTTTCACAACACCGTCTGATTTCTGAATTATGATCAATAACACGATCTTTCAGCTTACGAATAGTTTTTCCTACATAGAACGAGGTGCAGGATTTACATGTAGCCAAAATACATGATTAGCAGCCAAGAATCATGTGATAAACAGGTCTTAAAGTGCAAACAACATAATAAAACTTTAAAAAATCAATTAATAATATTACGTAATCTAGTTAAAATTGGTTTTAAAATAACTTTGCTGTTAATTCCTGGATATGAATCAGCAGCTAGTCTTAAAATCCATTCAAATTCCTTAGTCTCAAGGCGATTATTCAGATCTCCACCTCTGGCACTAGGACAATTAAAATCAATAACTCTAAACTTAAAAGAATGTTCAGAGCCATGAATATTGATATGCTTATATAGTGCATTATTTTCACAACACCGTCTGATTTCAGCTACTTGTAACACTTCAGGTGTTATCTATTTGGCTACATGTAAATCCTGCACCTCATTCTATGTAGGAAAAACTATTCGTAAGCTGAAAGATCGTGTTATTGATCATAATTCAGAAATCAGACGGTGTTGTGAAAATAATGTTGTTTGCACTTTAAGCTACCAAAAAACGGAAGCTCCAACGTGACATAGGTGACTTCCAAAGAGGGAATATCTTCTCTTGGCCCAGAACTGAGAATCCTCGTACTACTGCTTACCATAAAGTTCCTGCAAGAGAAGGACTTGATTCCCTGGATACTTTTGACAACATTTCTTTAAACAATAACCCGCCCTCTACACCCTTGACATCTGAAACTCCCCCTGCACCAGTTACGAATGAGCCTGGCCTTTTGGTATCATGTTCCTCATCCCAAAGCGCATGCACGTCTACAGGAAGTAAGAACAAGCGTGATGGCAACCTGAATGTGAATACGAACGCTATGGCTATTAAAAGACACAACAACTAACTTTAAATTTAACTAATAAATGATTCCAACTGGAGCACGCTGAAACCGTCGTGAATAGATCACCCAGGTCTAGAGGTTCACCTGCAAGGTCATATGCAACACAGGCAACCATAGCAAACAAACGTAAAAACGAGAGCCCTTTAGGACTCAACAAAGTAAGTTGCAAGTAGTTGTGGCATTAAATTTATCATCTTTTGAGTTAAATCCTGCTCATCTCTCTCTTTTAGATAAAGGATTTAAATTTATACCATCCTGTAGTGATAATGTTGTGTCTGCTTTAACTGATTTAAAGTTGTTTGTTCGTAACTTGAGTTTAAAACTAATGTTTGGTAAATCTAACTCAATGGGAGACAGTCTAAAGCACGAAGTACTTTTATTCCACTTAATGCACCCATATTGAATGCATTTCATGATGTGTGTGAACTACAAATAAGAGAATTATACCTACGGCCCATGAGGAATAAGAACTTTAATCTGACTTTTGCAGAGTATGAAGCATTAAAAAGTCTACAAAATAATAATGACATTGTAATAAAGCAAGCGGACAAAGGTGGTATGCCTGTCATTATGGACCGAGATAAATATTTTTCAGCTGTTTCTCTACTTTTGAATGATGAGATGGCATTTAAAATAGTTAAACATGCTGATGTAAAGAAATGTGTGAGTTATGTCAACATGGTAATATTTGAACTTCAGCTTAATGGTGACATCGACCTTGATTTGTTTCATTTTCTAACTGTACCTTGTCCTTTGATACCTCATTTGTATGGTATCCCAAAAATACATAAGTCTATGGATAACCCACCAATGAGACCTATCGTCTCAGGTGGAGGCTGGATTACAGAACCGGTTTCAGTTTACTTGCACAAACAGTTACAACCACATCTACTTAATTGTAATACCATCCTGAAAGATACACATGATTTGTTATCTAAGCTACAGCAATGGTATACTAGAAATGAGTCTGATATAAAAACTAAAAGACATTATTTAGTTAGCTTGGATATCGTATCCTTATTTACCATCATTCCTAATGATGCCGGACTTGAGCTTCTGAGGGAATTTTTAATAACACAACCTAACCCTGATTTCAAATCCATTGACAACATTTGCTGTCTTATGGATGTTGTTTTGAAAAATAATATTTTTATGTTTAACGAAACTTTATATTTACAGTTAACAGGAATAGCTATGGGTACCTCAGTGGCTAACACATACGCTAACCTAGTCCTTTACCAATGGGAACATAAACATCTGTATAGTAATAGGAATCTTTCTACCTATATTAGTTTTTATCAAAGATTTGTTGATGACTGTTTAATTGTTTGGAATGGTACACTTCATGATCTGGATGTTTCTGTTGACTATTTGAACTCCACAACTGATTATTTGAAATTTAAAATGCAAGTTTCTGAAAATACTATGTGTTACTTAGATGTAAAAATCCAGCTGAATGATGGAATTCTTAATACTTCTGTATATAAGAAGGAAGTTAGCTGTTGTAAATATTTACATTACAGTAGTATGCACGCCCCACATATTTTCAGAAGTGTGGTAAAATCACAATTTATTAGGACAAGTAGGCTCAACACAGATGATGATGTATTCAAGTTACAACTGGATGATTTGATAGTCGAATTTACCTCGAGTGGTTATGATACCTACCTACTTAATAAGTCAAGAATTGATATTTTAGAGGCTAGGAAGACTTATTTGAAACCTATCAGCTTTAATCAAGGGCAGGATATTTCGTTAACTACATCCCAGAAAAATGATAACAGCAATAAAGAGATGACTTCAGTTAGATATATGACCACTTTTAATAGAAGAAATCACCTGGTTAAACAAATTATCTCAAGAAATTGGATAATTTTATTAGCTTCAGATGAAATGAAAGCTATTGTAGGTGATAAACCATGCTTCTCTTATAGAAATATGAAGACTATCAAAAGCTTATTGTGTTATAAAGATTTTTATAAACCTAAGCTTATGACGTTGGCTATTAAGCATGGAACTTTTCAATGTTTTAACTGTATTGCTTGTGCACAGATGTTTGGTAATGGTAGTGATATTTTCACACACCCTAGCACTGGTCAAGTATTCAATTTTAAAATTTCAGCTACTTGTAACACTTCAGGTGTTATCTATTTGGCTACATGTAAATCCTGCACCTCGTTCTATGTAGGAAAAACTATTCGTAAGCTGAAAGATCGTGTTATTGATCATAATTCAGAAATCAGACGGTGTTGTGAAAATAATGCACTATATAAGCATATCAATATTCATGGCTCTGAACATTCTTTTAAGTTTAGAGTTATTGATTTTAATTGTCCTAGTGCCAGAGGTGGAGATCTGAATAATCGCCTTGAGACTAAGGAATTTGAATGGATTTTAAGACTAGCTGCTGATTCATATCCAAGAATTAACAGCAAAGTTAGTTTAAAACCAATTTTAACTAGATTACATAATATTATTAATTGATTTTTTAAAGTTTTATTATGTTGTTTGCACTTTAAGACCTGTTTGTCACATGATTCTTGGCTGCTAATCATGTGACTTCTAGACCTGTATATAAGCTTCTAGTATGCAGACTTGATTGTATTAGTATTGAAGAAGGGTTCTGCCCGAAAGCTTTGCTTTTTTATTAAAGGTGGTTTTTCCTACAAGTTTGTGTTAATTCAAAAATATTGAACCAATATTTGCAGTGAGACAGAAAACATCTATATAATGGATCTGGATCATTTTTAACATTTAACATTTTTTCTGCCTGCAGAAATTATTGAAACTCATTTGATAGCTTCTGCCAGTGTTAAGTTTGTGTGAGATTGTGAACAGTGTAGATTAGGGAATTTGCCCTTTTCTGCAGAACAATCTCAGACTTGGTATATATAGTTAGCAAGGGGGCTTGTTCCCTGCAATAAAAAAGGTTTTGTGTAGGGGAGGTGATAGTTTGTGTTTTTATACTTTTGGATAGATATTTTTCTGTCTGTTTCTGTGCTTCAGTATTTTGAAGTGCATTTAGTGAAACAGATAGGAGTACAACTGAACATTCCTAGAGTTGGATAAAGCATAGGTTCATAGGTTGGTACTAGGCTATCAGCCCTAGGGCCTATACAAGCCTAGCCATAACAATTCCCTGGCTATTTCTTCCCACACTATTACTTCCCTGGACCCCCTGTCTAGCAGGGTGACTGACGTGATCCCCAGGGTGAATTTCCTTTCTCCCATCCAATCATCAAGGTTCCTTTTGAAGACGGCCAAAGAGGCACTCTGCTTGACATGTATGGGCAATCTATTCCAGAGTCTGGGGAGTCTCTGGGTCAAGAACCTATCCCTCCAGCATGTTTTTATTGTGATGACAAGGTTTAGATCCCTGGAGCGTGTGGCTCTGTGGGATTGGGATTTCTTTATGTGTAGCATGTCCAACAGCTCTGGGTTTGACATGGCCTTGTATGTTAAGCAGAGATCGCCTCTGAGTAGACGATATGTGACAGAGTATAGCTGGAGTTTTTTAAGGCAGTCAGCATAGGGCAGCTGCTTTAGGCCTGTGATTCTTTTAGTGAGGTATTTCTGCGGCCTTTCCAGTTGTTGCATTCCAAATGGGGCGTTGTATTCTATAATGGGTCTAATAAGGAATGAGTACAGTGGGACAATGACCTCCTTTTTTCTAGATGAAAAGCCCTTAGTGATGAGGTGTGCCACATAGAAGGATTTCCTGACTGTTGTGGCGATGTGGTTATTGAAGGTGAGACCACTGTCCACCTGTGTCCCTACGTCTCTTATCACACTTTCGGTGTTTAGTGTACTGCCACCTATATGGTAATTCATGGGTACATGTTTTTTTCCCAAAGGGGATAACTATACATTTCTTGGCATTGAGCTTGAGCCCATGGCTTTGGCACCAATCATCTGTTTCTGTAAGGCCCCATTGTAGGGTATCCACATCATTTGGGGATTCAATAATGGATCCCAGTTTGCAGTCATCTGCGAACTTTGTTAGCCAGAGTCCCTTAGTGTTGGCCTGTACTTCAGAGAAGTAGATGCCAAACAAGAGCGGTCCCAGGACTGAACCCTGAGGTACTCCACTTGTCTGGAGCTGGATTTGGAGTTGGCTACTTTTACAGTGTGGGTTCTATCAGTAAGCCAGTTAGCAACCCATTGGGTGACATAGGGATTAATGCCCAGCTTAGTAAGTTTATCTAGGATTCCAGAGTGGGGGATGGTGTCAAAGGCCTTGGCAAGGTCTAGATAGGCTGTGTGGACCACCTTAACCTTGTCCACGGCTCTGGAGACTGATTCGAAGAAGTCAATCAGGTTCAGAAGACAAGATCGGCCTTTCACAAACCCAAACTGGATGGGGTCCAGTGTTTGAAGGTTGCCAATGTCTTTGTTTATAAGTTCCATGATAATACGCTCCATGCCTTGCAGATAAGGCTTGTCAGACTGATGAGACAGTAGTTTCTGGGATCCAAGGTGGATCCCCCTTCTGGAGTGGGGATAACTGTAGCTCTGTGCCACTCAGTGGGCACGAAACCTGAGGTGAGGCTATGATTAAACATGACACTTAGGTGAGGTGCCAGTTCATATTGTAGTTCATGTAGTACACAGCCCGGGATGTCATCTGGTCCCATGGATGCTGTATTCTTAGCTTTGGAAAGTGCATTTTTTACCTGTGTGGCTGTTATTACCGGAATTTGGCAATCTTCTGTTATTGAGATGGGCCATTTAGGGGATGAGAGGGGGGTGAAGTTGGCACTGAATCGATCTGTCAGGATACTGGCAATATACTTGGGATCAGTATATTTAATGCCATTCTGTTTTAGCTTAGAGCAGATCTGAGCATTGCCATTTAGATTCTTGACATAGTTATAGAATGCCTTGTGGATGTCTTTGGAATCTTTGGCAATTTTATTTTCGTAACTAGCTTTGGAGGATTTTATGAGGGATCTCAGTTTCTTACTGAGGCTGGTAAGGGATTTTTTTGCATCCTGGGATTTTCCTCTTTTCTGCAACAGTTTATTCCTTTTGTTGTAAAGTTTGTTTATGGCAGGGGACCACCAGATTGGCTTCCTTTTTTTGGATTAGAGCATCTTGGTTCTATTTGGGATGGCACGATTCATGCATGAGTGGATGAGCTCGTACACTGCCTTAGTGTAGGATTCATCAGTTGAACTTTTAGTTCCCGTCTGCATGGGTGTCACTTCTGACTTGAGTAGCCTGAAGTTGGCTTTGTAGAAGTTTTTTATGAAGGTTTCCTTACTGGGGGTGGGGGGGATGTGGATGTTAAGAGTGATTAGCTTATGGTCAGACCTGACTGACGAGGGGGTGACCATAGGTGTGGAGCATCGATTTCTCATGTTGGTAATGACCAGGTCTGGGATATTGGAGCCCCTGGTGGGACTATGGATTAGTTGATACAGGACGTTGGAATTTATGAATTCCAAGAACCGTTGGGCAAAGGTGTTGGTACATGAGTAGTTTTCCCAGTTAATGGCAGGGTAGTTAAAACCACCCAGTATTAGCGTGTTTGGTTCTATCTTAATATTTACCAGTATGTTTAGAAAGGTGTAGTGAGAATCTTGGGTTATGGTGGGGGATCTGTAGCAAGCTACAATTTGGATTGCAGTCTTACCTAGTGTTAGTTGCACCTGGAGAATTTCAGATGCATTGTGTTGGGCAACTAGCCTGGTAGTGTGAATATCCTTGGTGAATATTGACACTCCTCCACCTTTAGTGTTTCGGTCCTGGTTTGGTGGCCGAAAAGTGTGGTAAGAGTTGTAGCCTGGTAATGCAGGGGTGCTCTCTGTAGCCTTGAACCAGGTCTCAGTTACTGCACCAGATATCGATGTTCTCCATTTTTAGGAGTGCCTCGAGAAAGTGCATTTTGAGGTTTAGACTTCTAGCATTATTCTTTCCCCTCTGACCTCTATACTAATGTAGTCCATTACCAGTATGAGCAGTAGTGGACTCAGAACTGAACCCTGATGCATACCCACTCCCACCAGAACCCCTTCTGTGAGTACAAACACTGATAATACTTGTGTCACTGGATCCTTGTACATAGCCTGCACTAATTCTTCCAGTTTTTCTGGACTTTGAACCTTCATAGGACTGTGCAAATCAGATTTCATAGAGCACCCCTGCAATACCAGGCTACAACTCCTACCACACATTTCGGCCACCAAACCAGGACCAGGACCAAAACACTAAAGGTAGAGGAGTGTCATATGACAAGGTGCCAAGAAATCCGATTTGCACTTAGTTTTCACTAACTGTACATGGATACAGTTATGCCATACTTACCTCAAATTTTATCCACTTACATTTTGAGGTGTTCAGAAATGATTTTGCTATCACATTTTATATATATTGTTTCTTTCATTCATTACACGTAATGTGTGGCCTTGTCATATTAAACATTTATGAAACATGTCAAACTGATTCTAAGATTAAATTGGTCTAATTTGTTCATTATGGGACTAACTGATAGTGTTGTTTCATGTATTTTCCATCACAAATCCTTTATGTTAAGACTTAATTGTTATATAACCTTTATATTTGTATTACATCTGGATGTTTGGTGATGGTTTTGTTTAATATATACCATGAATAATTACCTGTATCACATTTGCAATGTGCCTAAGCCATTATCCATTATGGCTCAAACTCAAAAACTAAACAATAATAATAATAATAATAATAATAATAAACACTTTACTGTGACTGATAAATGTAACCAGCTACATCACGTATATAAGCAAGAGTTCCTTTCAAATTTTAAATGTAGTAAGAAAATAGGTCAACGTCTCAGTGTAAACACAAGTTAAATTCTGTAGAACCAAAGGCTAAATTACAGATGTTAATTCACTTCTGGATACCTTTCTTTTTAGTTTTCCAGAAATATCCCAACATGTGCATGTCATCAGCTGGCCACAGTAATTGTAGACACCCCCCACAAACATATATATATATATATATATATATATATATATATATATGTGTGTGTGTGTGTGTGTGTGTGTGTGTATATATATATATATATATATATATATATATATATATATATATATATATATATACATACACACACACACATATATAAGACGTGCACTGAGTCCTGCCAGCACTTTCTTTAATCTCTTACCCTTCCATTTCAGCTCTGTGGAGTTCTCCTCTCCACTGCATTACCATTTGCTATGAAAAATCTACAGATACCTGCCATGCCTGTTATATGGGGCTGTTTGTACATTTCAATGACTTATTTCTTTTTGCCTTGCTTTGTTTCAGAAACTGTGTGCTCAGAAAGCAGTTATCATGTTAATTAAACATACAATTAAAAGCATCACCATTAGGAGGATGTCAGTGACCCCTAACTTGGTTTAGTGCTTAGTTAATGTACTGCATAAAGTTTTACCCTCTTTTCTAAAGATAAAAAACACAAGCTTTTCTGTACTCTGTTTTTCTACTCATTACTCCTTTTGTTATACACACAGTACACAATAACAGTAGTCTTTACACCAGTGACCTGGAAAACAATTGATCAGAAATGATCCTGCACTCATAATAAAATACACAGTATCATTTCCTACTATAGTACAAAATAAAAAAATGGTAGTAAAGTATTTAGATAAACTGTCTAGTATCTACCTTAAGAAAATAGAACATTATCTGAACCATGTTCATTAATTAAGGACTACATCAGCGCTTCTGTACTAAGCAGAACAAACCTGTGCACACTCATCCGATTCAGTGCTGCTAACCTTACAGAAAACGCTATGCATTGTCATACTCTGGTCTTAAACTGCAGGTATCCACCTTGGTATATAGTTTCATAAATGTAGTCTATTCAGCCTGAGTAATTTACTCCTGAACACACCTTTTCTGACTTTTACCTGTCTTTCCGGGTTGTGAAGCCCTAGTTGGTAACCAAACACAAGAAACCTGTTTAGAAAATGGGAACAGCACCTGCTGGACTTTACCAGTGAGAGTCCTACGTAATCACACTGCCTCCACAAGTTGTGTCCTCCAGCCTACAGAGAGAAGCAAGATACCAGTGTGTCACAGCTTTAAACTTCATATTTGTAAAGGGCAACCATATGGGGGGGCGGCTTGATCAAACACAGAACTGCACTTCATATGAATTTAATATTGTTTCCATAAATTTGTTTAGTAAATGTTCAAATACAAGAAACACATAGCAATAAATATCCATTATCTCACATTCATACCGCTCAACCTGTCATCTTTCACAATCATAACAGGGACAAGCAAATACTACAGCAAAATATACAAAATACAGTTCTTAGATGTGGAGAAAGCTCTGCCACAAAAAGTGGGTCTAAAATCACAACACTTAAAATTTGTCTGTGCATCATTAATTCATACCTTGCGGGTACACAATGCATACATTCTCAGCCTTAAGGGGAATCACAGAATGAAAATCCATGGCCTCAGGGCAAAAATACTGGCATTAAACAGACACAACAGAGGTTATCTGTGCTAATGTACAGAATAGGCAGACAGCCACTGCAAGGATGAATTTCTCCTAAGTTTCTATGGATTTTGTAGAAGTAAAGTGTTGCAGCAGAATAATTACTATTAACTACACTTACAGTATTGTAAGCCATATAACATATCAAAAGTTCAAGAAAAACAATGTACTGTGATTTAAAAATTACAAACTTTGGTCTACATCAGCATCCTTGTGTCATTTCACATTAATTACAGTCAGGTGATATGCTATTGCTGATGTATTTTCCTTTAAAGGTAAATTATTTATTTTTTACTGCAAGACCAATATTGAGTTTTTAATGCATTTCAGCAGCATTTGTTTCTAACAGCTGATTAGACTTGTAGAAGAAGAACTGTACTGGGATGATTGTTTGCTTACAATTACATTTGTGTGTGTGTAAATGATTACTATTTTAAACCAGAAAAGATCATACTTCCGCAGCAAGGCAAGGCTATAAAATTTACAAATCTCAGGTCTGTAAAGATATGTAATGAGTAAACAGAAATGCACTCTTTCTAACCTGTATTGAGATGAAGTGACAATAGATGATCTCATCATTACAGCTTTCATAACATGCGTAATTCATTAAGATCACATGACTGCAAACCTGATTTCATTGTACATACAATGATTGCAACAATCTGTATACACATTTTATGTTAAATGAAAACTACATGACCTACAAAAAGAAATTGTAACAACCTAAAATACAACCCTTATATCAAATGGCACCCTGCCATTTTTTCACTACATTTTATCATCTGAGGCATTTTGGGCAGTTCCTATTAAGCACATCTTACTTGCTTCTACTGTGAAAAACTAACAAGATCACAGCTATCCAAGAAAAAACAGAAAACACATAATAAATACAATGTAAATAATAAAATATCGCTTAGAGTTACAGGGTCAGTTAAGTTTCCTAACAAATTTCAGCCTCAAACTCATTTAAAAAGTTGTCATAGTGTCAGTTCTGTTTCTTTCTTATAAATCATGATTTTTAAATTTAAGAAGAAACATAATCAGTGGGAACCATTAGCAATCAGTGCTGTGGAGTAAAACATTCAAGTGTATCTATGACTGGCTTGGATGGACAGTGATGTCCATGAATCAGTCTTTCACTGGCTATGCAGCTGAGCCACTGAGACACAGGAGAAATATGTGCAGTCTGTGTCCACAATGGAGCAGCAGAACAGAATGCTTTTGCAGCACAGATCAGACTGTTTTTAGATCCTGAAATCAGTGTGTCCACTAAATGTAATGTGGATAATAGGTGTGCCCATGCCATTGTGTAATTGGTACAATTATCGTACTCCGTCTGTCTCAGCCTATTCTGTATTATTACAAATCAATACCCATCCTCACCCAGATCCCTCCCTCCATCAAGCATAGTTTCCAGTTTTTATTTCCTCTACGAGTACATCTACATAATATACTTCAATCACTCTGTAGTTTCTGATTTCTTCAAAAACACCCACATACGATATGTTAGTTCCATGCAGTTTCTCCACTCCTCAGATACATTTCCCCGATATATGCCTATTCCAGCTGTTCCCTCTGTTACATGGCACTCTAAATTCCATCTTGATATTATCTGCTTCATCCTTTCAAAATCATAAACCAATTAATATCTATATATCGCATTCACTTATTCTCTCACATACTTCAGGGATCCTCATTAGTATATAAAAGCAACAAGTTTGGGGTTTCCAAGATCTGAGCAAATATCTGGTGCAAAAATCCCTTAATCTTAACACATTACACACACATATATATATAAATAATACATACACACACACACACACACACACACACACACACATACATACATACATATATACCGAATTTATGAAACAGTGCTTCTGCTTCACAATTTTGCAGCACCCCTTTCTACCCACCCTATCTTAGTAGCCTCTCTGTGAGGTATTCAGAAATACTTTTCTCTTAATTTTCAAATCAAAACAAGTTTGTAACTGCAAAAGTATGTAGGCCTCCAGTCTTCCACATAGTTTGTCCAACTAACCTCCCCAGTCCATAGTAGCAACTCCTCATCTAAATATGTTTGAATCTAAAACTTCCTGCCATTATCTATTTAAGGAGTTTATAAAATCTGCTGCCTAAATGCATACAAAACTTACTAAAAATGCAGAAACACACACACTCTGGGGTATCTCCATTTCCCCTTACTTCCTCATATATAAATTGCCATGCACTGCTAACCCCGCTATCTTTCCTAAAAGTCTTGTCAATCCTGGGCTAGGGACTGGCATGCTCCAGCAGCTCCCCTTCAAGTTTTCCCACCATTTCTACCCAGTTTTGCACAGGATGAATTACTCTCTTTCCTTCCAAATACCTTACATTTTAATTTACTGGATTAATCTTTAACTGGTTAAATGAAGTAAATTGTCATGAGCCTTTTGTAATCATTACCGTGACTGCAATGTTAAATGCAATGTATACAGCAGTTTAGAATAGCCAGTCAGTCAGCATGCTTTTGTATTTTTGGAGCAGAGGTCTTTGTACTGATCCACTGTGATGCCCTGAAAAGGGGTATTCTTTCCCCAAAGCTGAAAAGAATAATGAGGTTTACATTCTCACACCACTATATCCAGTATTACATACATACACACAAAAATATTTGTTTCAGCAGGGGGTTTATCTGTCTCATCTTTTTAGAGACTTTGTCTCACACATCCCTTTACTTGTACACACTTCTTGGTCCCACAACCAACAGGAAAAGAGAAACCCCCTGCAAGAGGAAAGTAAATTGCCACAAGCACAATGCTCTTGCAATCTCCTGTGTATAATTCGAAAATGGTCAGGCGATACAACAAAGGAACAAGACCTGAGAAATAATGGTGAACCATTTAAAAGTTGATGACTTCATAAGGCAACCATACCACATTTGCCTTTTCACTTTAAATGCTGCAGTCTTTTTCTTTTCAATCAGCAAAGTCAACTTGAGAGGAATTCATCCTAATATCTGTCCATTTCAGTTGTCCCTCCCTACCTTCCATGTGTCGTCTGCTGTTTGTATTCTTATTGAAAATTTCAAAAAGTGTATGGCTAGAACCATCCCCCTTATCCCTCACAACTAAAAATCTGTTGTAATTCTTAACAGACATATGCTTACCCTAATTAAAACATATTCTCACAATTCCTAAATATCTCTTGCACAGAATTTACGCTACCCATGTTCGTGGCACTATCTGCCAACTATTTTTTAGCCCCTCCTCAAAATACAGGGATACGAGTTAGACAACCACATCACTAGTTGAGCTGGTACCTGAAGCACATGAAGGGAGAAATCCCCTCCACACATACCTGTAGGATGGCAGTCAAAATGAGTGACTACCAAAACATGTTGTTACATCTTTAAAATATGTGTTACTTGGGGCTTTTTATCCCTTTCATACCTCTCACCTATTTAGATTTTTAACCTCATAATTTTGGTGTCTTTCTGTTAAAATTTGTGGTTTACTGACAAATCAGTAAGGCCTGAATTCATTAAATATTGACTGACTTCATATCCTTCATAACATTTGCTAACACAAATCCTTTTATTCTATCAACTTTGTGTTTATAAGAGCAACATTTAAAATGTGTCCCTATTTTTATGCCTTTGTCCTCTCATTATTTTGGCTTTGTCCAGATTTCTTGTGCAAAGAAGTTGAGAGGTATGATTCCTGTACCCCTTAACGTGGAGGTTTTGCTCCCATGCCATAGCTGCTTAAATATCTTAAATCAGAAACTGCTATAGTTTGAAGAAGGGTAAATACTCTAAGGTATCACAACCTATTTTCCCCATTCATACATTCTGCTCTCTTGTTCCAAATGTTAAACATCCTCAGAATTTCAACAAGTGCACCCTGTACATCTTCGCAAACACTCAGTCATTGTTTTCACTATTGCTTTAAATTCTTCACTTCCAACAGCACTCATAAAGTTTAAACACACACTTAATCCTACTCCCTTATTTCCATGTATATTCAACCTTTTGGGGCACCCACAGCCTAACATTACATCCCCACACTATTGATGACTGCAGTGCATAGCTCTCAGCTGTCCTGCCATGATTTTTCAGAATAAGCCTTATTTTTACCTCATATTTTGTGGTATGTTCCTCATAAAATGTGTGATTTTTTTTCTAGAAAACTGTTGAGGATTGCAGTAAATGTATAATGGCAGGTGTTTGAGAGTCAAATTGCATATCTTTCAGTAAATCTGTGCTAGTGACTCATATTTTTAGTCAATTTGTAGTTTTCTAGCAAATCATTGAGGATGGCAGTCATTAGATAATGGCAGATGAGTTTCAGACTTCATATCTTTCAGAAAATGCATGTCAATACAAGACCTGTTATTCTACCAAATAAGTATGCAATAACAGTATTCAAAGTAGGTACCTGCTTTTTAAGCCTTTGTCTTTCCATTATTTTTGGCTTGCCACTTACTCCTTTGCTAAGTGATGAGAGCTTTGAGAGTATTTTTTGTGAGGGGGGGGCTGGCTAGTGAGTGGCTATGTGCATATTGTCAACTCTTCCTGATTTTGTAGAATATACTTAACTTTGTATCTTATTTTGTACCCCTTCCTTGCAAAATGTGTGGGTTTCTGCCAAACTGTTGTGGAATACAATCCATAAATAATGGCAGATGTGAGTTTCAGACTTCATATGCTTTAGAAAGTGCATGCTTATGCGAGAGATGCACTTACATGGCCAAACTGGAAGCAAAGCTCTCTCCGGACAAGATTGTGCTAGACAGTCATGAGGAGAATGTTAACACCTACACTACGCCTCAAGCAACTCATATCCCTTCAAAACCCCTACCATCAACACCCACACATAGCAACTCTAAACCCACATATGCGGAGGCCCTTAACATTAACCTGCCCAAGCAGCAAGGACCTCCGAAGCTGAAATGCAAACAAACACCAGTCACAACCAAAGTGACACATAGCTCACAACACCAGTGTGCCACCCAACAACAGCCCCTAAGGCAAGACAATGTACCCAATGTACACTGTAAGAAGCTGAGATCCCTCATAAAATCCTCAAAAGCTAGTTACGAAAATAAAATTGCCAAAGATTCCAAAGACAACCACAATTCTATAGTTATGTCAAGAATCTAAATGGCAATGCTCAGATCTGCTCTGAGCTTCAACAGAATGGCATTAAATATACTGATTCCAAGGATATTGCCAATATCCTGGCAGATCAATTTAGTGCCAACTTCACCCCCCTCAAACCCCTTAAAGGGCCCATCTCAATACCAAAGGATTGCCAAATTCCGGTAATCACAGTCACACATGTAGAAATCGTACTCTCCAAAGCTAAGAATACAGCATACATGGGACCAGATGACATCCCAGGCTGTGTACTACATGAACTACAAAATTAACTGGCACCTCACCTAAGTGTCATGTTTAATCATAGCCTCACCTCAGGCTTCGTGCCCACTGAGTGGTGCACAGCTACAGTTATCCCACTCCACAAGGGGGGATCCACCTTGGATCCCGGGAACTATCTTCCCATCAGTCTGATGAGCCTGATCTGCAAGGGCATGGAACGCATTATCATGGAACTTATAAACAAAGACAATGGCAAGCTTCAAACACTGGACCCTACCCAGTTTGTGTTTGTGAAGGGCCGATCTTGTCTCCTGAACATGAGTGACTTCTTCAAATTAGTCTCCAGAGCTGTGGATGAGGGTAAGGTGGTCCACACAGCCTATCTGGACCTCGCCAAGGCCTTCGACACCATCCCCCACTCTGGAATCATAGATAAACTTACTAAGTGGGACATAAATCCCTACGTCACTCGATGGGTTGCCAACTGGCTTATTGACAGAACTCAGACTGTAAAAGTAGCCAACTCCAAATCCAGCTCCAGACAAGTGACAAGTGGAGTACCTCAGGGTTCAGTCCAGGGACCACTCTTGTTTGGCATCTACTTCTCTGAAGTACAGGCCAACACTAAGGGACTCTGGCTAACAAAGTTCGCAGATGACTGCAAACTGGGAGCCATTATTGAATCCCCAAATGATGTGGATATTCTACAAAAGGGCCTTACAGAAACAGATGGCTGGTGCCAGAGCAATGGGCTCAAGCTTAATGCCAAGAAATGTACAGTTATCCCCTTAGGAAAAAAAAACATGTACCCATGAATTACCACACAAGTGGCACTACACTAAACATCGGAAGTGTGATGAGAGACTTAGGGACACAGGTGGACAGTGTTCTCACTTTCGATAACCACATCGCCACAACAGTCAGGAAATTCTTCTATGTGGCACACCTCATCACTAAGGGATTTTCATCCAGAAAAAAGGAGGTCATTGTCTCACTGTACTCATCCCTCATTAGACCCATTATAGAGTATAATGCCCCATTTGGCATGTACCTCACAAGACATTTGCAACAGCTGGAAAGGCCACAGAAATACCTCACTAAAAGAATCACAGACCTAAAGCAGATGCCATATGCTGACCATCTAAAAAAACTCCAGCTATACTCTGTGGAATATCCTCTACTCAGAGGCAATCTCTGCTTAACATACAAGGCCATGTCAAACCCTGAGCTGTTGGACATGCTCCACTTAAGGAAATCCCAATCCCTCAGAGCCACACGCTCCAGGGAACTAAACCTTGTCATCACAATGAACAAAACATACTGGAGGGATAGATTCCTGACCCAGAGACTTCCCATACCCTGGAATAGACTGCACATACATGTCAAGCAGAGCACCTCCTTGGCCCTCTTCAAAAGGAACCTTGATGATTTGATGGGAGATAGGAAATTCACCCCAGGGATCTTGTCAGTCACCCTGCTAGACAGGGGTCCAGAGAAGTAAATATTGTGGGAAGAAATATCCAGGGAATTGTTATGGCTAGGCTTGTATAGGCCCTAGGGCCAATAGCCTAGTACCAACCTATGAACCTATGAAGAGCAATATTTAAAGTTGGTCTCTGACTGTAGGCCTTTCACCCCATTATTTTTGGATTTCTCCTGGGTTTTTATGCTAAGAGGTTGAGGGATATACAGTATATGTGTGTGCTTTTTAAGCTGCTTGAACACTGTTTAGCCATTATTTTATTTTGCTTTATTTTACTACAATATAATATCTGAGATGTGCCCAGACACAAACTTGGGTATAATTGTTGGGGCACAAGCATTTCCTGTAGATCGAAAATACTGAGAAGAATTGTTTGGTCATCTGGATTTGCAGGACTAATGTGATTTTTGTGAAGCAAGTCAGAATACTTTACTGTGAGTAATGTTTGTGTGAAACAAAGATGAAGTATATTTATTGTACGACAATTATTTTAATCACATTCAGACATGTAAGGTGTACACAGTCAACAAGTGTCTATAACTGCTGGGTGTGGCGGGCTGTCTGTGGATTAAAGCATCTTACCCTTTTGTCATTTGTTTGTTTTAAATGAATATTAATCTGAGTTTGCAGGACTACTGTGCATTTGTATGAAGATAAGTTGGAATACTTTATTGAGGTACTGACTACTGTTAGTTTTATCATAGTCAAATGTCTGAGGTGCACTTTGTTAGCAAGTGGCTATAACTACTAGGTAGGTCTTGGAGGCTGACAATTATCTATGGATGAAAGTTACTTACCCTCTTGACATCTGCTCATTTTAAACAACATTTAGTCTAGTTTACAGGACTAATGTGCATGTTTGAATATTATATTGTGGTTACTGTATGCTTGTGTAAAACAAACTTGAAATATATTACTGTGGGTCATTTTTATCCCAGTTCAATATCTGAGGAATAAATAGTCAACAAAGTATCTTTAACTGCTAGGTTTGCTTGGGAAGCAGTTTGTGGCTGGATGTAATTTATCTTCTTGTCATATACTCATTTTAAATAGCCAGTAGTCTGGCTTTGTAGGATTAGTATGCATCTGTGTGAAGTAAGTTGATATACTTTACCATGGCTACTGTGTGTGTTAAACTTGAAATGTGTTGCTGTAACTATTACTACTGTTGTTGTTGTTATTACCGTTATCCACAGTCAAGACTTCTGAGATAAACAGAAATGTGGCTATTATTGCTGGGTATGATGCCTGTTGATGGAATTGATTAACCATGGTGTCAGTTTCAAATTAAACTATGCTTAACTTAGTTTTGCAGAACTAGCTTTCAGTTATGTAAAGCAATTTGAAATATTTTGCTGTGACTATTTTTTATCACAGTTGGGCATTTGAGGTATAAACAGTAAAGAGTATGTAACCGATGAGTATGGCCATCGATGGATTATAAAGAGAAAGCACCTTAAAAGATATTTTATGATTAAAATATTCTATCATTTCATTGCTGGTCTTATAGTTGAAGAGTCTAGTAATAATGGGAAAATGCAGTCATGTTTTTCTACCTCTCACCAGAGTCCATGGCATTTATTAGACAGAAAATGAAACTTGTAGAGGTATGTGATGAGGTGGTGAGCTGTCTCTATATGAGTTTCCCAAAAGCACTTATAGTGGATAACTGCTGAGTCAGGCTTTGCACACACACACACACACACACACACACACACACACACACACACACACACACACACACAACACACACAATATCAGAGGATGTGCCCCCCCCTCCAAAAAATACCTATACTGTTTAGGTATGGTCCTTCACCTAGACAAAGTTTAAAGTTTTATATCTTCCATCTGGAACCAACCCCTTGTCTGGCTAACAGAAAACCTTTGAACATTCTAAGATAAATCTGTTTCCTCCTCTAAACAGTAATATTTCATATGTTTTTGTCCCTGTATGTCTACATATCAATATTCAGTAACGTGTAACACTTACCTACTATCTTCTGTGATTCTCAGAGCTACTATATCATAGACAGAACTGATAACACTGCAAAATGTGCTCAAGTGATCTTCCCTAAACAAGAGTCTTCTCTACTTAATAGCATGTAAAATTATTTCCTTTAAAGTGCAACAATTCACAATTATCTAAACATCTAGCTACAGCTTTACTGCATATTCAAACACTGCCTTGATGAGCGGACCCAATCTATTAATCCACACCACCTTCAGGCTCACCCAACCTTCTTATTCTACTTCTTATAGTTCATTAGCCCCACCTTCCCTTCACTGCCAATTTCTTCCCTTACCTCATCAATCCAAACCAACCAATTAATTGCTTTTTTGCTAATACCATTATTCTCTACTTAAACCTGTATCATGCTACTCACTAATGAAAATCCACATCCTGTACAACCTTTCTTTGCATACTCTCTTCTTTCCATATCGTTCTTCACTATAACCTACAGTGCAATCACCTACTACTCTCCTACATTACATTCATTAATACACACTACCTAGAATACTACTCATTCTCCAAATGTCAACATAGTGCTAAAACCTCCTGCTACACAACTACACACTCACTACTCCTCTTCAGCTTACTTTCCCTTTTAATCATGCTCACTACCTTTCACCATTCGCAATGTTTCTAACTCATTCTCTATTATTTTCTCTCCTTATTATATTAGCTCACCTTACCAGCTAACATGTTTCACCCATAAGTATCAGCTCAACCCATATTGATCCAGACATACATTAGGAGAAAGATTTGGACAATTTTGATAAAGTTTCACCCTACATCTACAGAACAACTCGCTCTGACCTTTCAGTTATTAATTCAAGTCAAACTCTTTAAATTTACAAATTCCAATAAAAAGCAAACTAAAATGCAAGTGCTTTACAATTTCATCAATAAAAACTCTGCTAAGAAAATCACTGGGGACATTTACCCAAATTCTGGCACTACACAATAACAAACCAGTCATACTACCAACTCTATAGTAGGTGCTTCTATAAATACTTCCCATGTATCCCCTGAATCTAACCGCTTCCCCAGAATATTCTTTCTTTCTCTCTTTATTAATTAATATTTGTTTACCAGGAAAGTCCGACTGAGTAGATGCCCATTTTCAGTGGAGGCCTGGGCAGCAAAAACATTTTAAGAACAAGAATTTTACAAGCTTTTAATATAATACAAAAAATGTTTGTGATTTAAATAATTATACTAAATTAGATAGAAATGGGAAAATGGTTAAAAATGGATACATCTTATATGACAACAATTTAATATTTAGAGAAATGTTAGCCAGTTTACAGAAATTAAAGGTAAATTGGTATAATATGAACAGGAATTTCAATGTGAAGTGAGAGGGGGAAAACAGGTTTATGGCATTATTAGATAGAGTTTAGGGAAAGAAACTGATTAAAGTTAGGGAGTAAGTAAAGAAGGGGGATTAAGGAAGTATAAGACATAAAACAGTACTTGCTCATATTTAGGAATACCATTTATCCTAGGGTTGAGCAAGAACAGAGCCATATTTTGGCTAGGAAGTCTTTCAGAATAGTTTTAAAGGACTGAAGGGAGAGTTCTGACTGGATGGATATAAGCAAGGATTTCCAAGCCTTAGCAATATGGTATAAGTACAGACCATGCCCAGTAGATTTGTCAGGTTTGTGGACAGAGAGAGGTTTTTGGTCACTATACCATAATAACTGAAAGGGAATATAGTTTTGTAGAATGGTATTTAATGCCAGACAAGCACATGGATGCTGGATAATTTTACAGGCTGTAAAAAGCTGTCTATATGTTACTTGTTAGCACTAAACTTAGTATGTGTAACAAAATTCAAGACATTTCATTCATATCTTAACTATTCCCCTGATATAGTGGTAACCACAGAAATCTGATTAAAAAAGAAATAGCTGACAGTGACATTACACCTCCAGGCTTTAATATACTCAAGGCTGACTGAAAAGATAAAAGGGCAGGTGGTATTGCCATCATTTACAAAAAACTCTCTTAATATAACCTCATACTCCTCCTGGAGATGCCTAAATTTAGTGCTGAAATCTTTGGGTGTACCTATTATTATTGAAAACGAACTTAACTGAACTTCTAAAAACAGTAACAACTACGCCGAACACTTGCTTGCATGAACTCTCTAAACACTGGTATTTTTCTCTGGGACAGTAACTAGTTGGCCACCATTGACTAAATGACCAAATCGAAGCAAGTCAAACTCACCCACATGGGGGATGCACCCCCCACACCCCCTAACTAAATATACCAACTCTGAGATCACACTACAGTGTGGAAAAGGGCAAAGTTCACCATGGTGGCCAAGTGGTTACTTTCCCAGAGTAAAATTCTGGTGATCTGAGAGTTTGTGCAATTAAGTGTTCTGCAAAGTTATCCCGGTTTTTAGAAGTTCAGTGAAGTGGGTTTTCGACAATAACAGGTAGACCCAGATCATTATATCCCTTCTCAAACGCAATAACAGGAAAGACACTGTGTATCTTTGCCATATGTATTCCATCAAGCAATAACATCTGCACTGCAGAAAATATATTAAACTAAATATCTTATCATATTTATCATTAAACTATTCCATTAGATTTATTAGGTGGCCTCAACATACAATGCGAGCTCATCAGTAATGATGCACTTACTGAATCAATTAATGTAAAAAAAACTTTACCCAACTAATTACCTCCATGACTAATCTTCCTACTTATGCAATTAGGTGTCACTGTAGCTAATCCAAACAAATCATATATAGCCAAACACACAATACAACCAAATTCAACCCAGAAAGATTTGTCAATAACTAACAGATTATAATTGGAACATACTTAAAACCATGCCATTTGATTCTGACATCTTGCATTTTAATGAGATTTTCCAGAGTATCTCAAAATTCTTGCCCCAGTGTGTACCAAAAAGGTAAAATCCAAACCTTCACTATGGCTTACAAATGAAATAAAGAAACATTTTTTTTCAGAATAATAATGCTTGGAAAGAATGGTATAAACATAAAACACTCAATGCATTTCAAAACTACAGGCACCTAAGAAATTTCACAAAACAACGCATCAAACTAAATAAACAAATCTAAAAATAAAACACAACTAAAAAAGACCAGTGTTCTACCAAATAAAAAAAAAACTGCTTTATTCATGCACTCAAGTGCCTTGGCAAAAAGCTTTTGAAGAGATAAAAAAAACTTTCATAGCTGCACCTTTATATGTTAACATCAATAAACACCAATTAAACAATTAAAAGACCTAGCCAATAAAAATTCAAAACATATTAAATTACAATAATACTTTCCAATTACATTCCAAATTCAAGCCAGTAGGTACCAAAGTATTTCCTTATATAATAATTTACTTTTCAGTTCACTATAACCTACCAGGTTATCCAAACTACTAGCTTTTAAAATATTTCCATCCCCTATGATGTACTATAAAATAAGATGCTATAGGACTTTCTTCTTTCCTATTCTTAATATCTCTCAGATGTTCCTATAACCTCACCCTAAAGGGTCTCTTAGTTTCAAAAGTACAAAAAAAGATCACAGGAACATCTCGGAGCATAAATAATACTTTAAAACATTGCTAGAAACATACCAAACATTAGTAATGTTTATGAAAAGTCCTCACAATGTGTTTGCACACTGAACAACTACCACAGGGTAAAGTAACAGAAATGTTATGAGATGCTAACAATAATTCTGTTAGGGATCGAAAAATAGCTATGGACAACCACATCCTTTATACTTGCGGCCACTTCTCAAAGAAAGAGAAGGTCTATTAGGTAAAGAACCTTTTAGGGTTCTATCATTTAATAAAGAACCCCAATAAAATGTAATAACATCACACATTTTATCTGTCATCACATTATATTTAGTGACAAAGTATATTTTCTTGTCTTTATTCCCAACTGTTCTACTATTGTGACTCAATCTTACTCTATAATTAATTGCACTATTATATTTATTAAAATTTTGATCACTACCAAATAACCGATACACTGCTTTTTTAATAATTTGAAAATTATAACTCCTTTATTTAAATTGACCACAGGTTCTATAATTCCTCAAACAATATATTCTCTTCATTACAGAGCTTGCAACTATGTAATAATTTGCTATATGGTAGCAATTCTATCAAATGTGACGGATGGCAAATATTGTCATTTAAAAAATTAGTATTTGTGAACTTCCTATGAACCCTAGTATATATTTCCCCTCCTTGTATACCTTTTACTTCTACATCCAAAAAAGTTACCTTCCTACCAAATTGTAAACCATCAAACTTTAATCTAAAGTCATTTTCCTGTAAATCCTGTGCAAAATCATTAATTAATACCTGTCCACCTTCACAGAGAAATATTACATCATCTAGCAATCTGAAATATTTGACTACATAATTCTCATAAAACCTAACCTTATAAAGATGTTTAATTTCAAAGATTCACATACATGGGGGCAAAAGAAGCTCCCACTATAGTTCCATTTATCTGATGAAACCATGGTTAAACTCAAAAACATTGTGTGTTAAAAAAATGAAGCAGTTCAACCATATAACTTGCCAAAGGGCTTTTACTTAAAAAATAGTTCACGGCTTCTCTACCCAACAAATGTGTAATATTGGTATACAAGCTCTTAACATCCAATGTAAGCCAATAATTCTCTGTTTTCCATTCAATTGACTTTATTTGATCTAAAAAATCAAATGTATCATGTATGTAAGAAATTAATTTAGTAGCTGGTGGCAACAGATATTTATGCAATAATAACCCTATATTATGTTGAAAATAATTAGTGGCTGACTCTATAGGATGGCCAGGTGGAGAGCATAAACTCTTGTGGATCTTAGGCAAACAATAAAATTTTGCCAAAGAACCACCATGAGTAACCAACCTTTTGTCCACATCTTCTTTCGAACAGTAACCTAGCGTAAAGCCTTTATTAATTAAATCTTGAAATTCACTCAGGGCTCTCTCATATTCAGATATATTAACTTTTCTATAAACATTTACATCACTTAAATTGTTGCCACACATTTTTTAATATTGAGTATGATGCATGATTATAATTTTATGGTCCTTATCAGCTGGTTTAATCACCAGATCCTTAGGATGACTGATGTCCTGTAAAGCTAGCCACTCTACTTTAGTCACATTATAATCAATACATTTTTTATTCCTTAAAATTTCCCTACATAACTTTTCTATAGTAAAATTTACCATTGTAGAAAAATTCTTAACACTCTCATGTAAAAAAGGGGGAATAAAATCACTTTTACAGGGAATACTAGAAGTATCTAACAGACAATATGCATTTATATCATCTTGTAAGAAAATCACAAGAAAAGTAAACATCATCACAACTATCAATCAACAGATATATCTAAAGAGTCATCCGAATGATCGTTATTACATTGCAGTTTAGAAAAATAATGTATTAAACGTAATTTCTTAACAAACCAAAATAATTCTACTTTTAAAACATCTAGTCTTGGCAAGACAGTGGGTATAAATTTTAGTCCCTGATTCAATACAGACAATTCCGGGTCTGTTAGCATATACCCAGACAAATTCAAAATTAAGTCACTACTGTCACTAAAAAGGACAGTTATTGAATAGTTGATAAAAAAAAGTCTTTATCAATACCATTTTTCCTTGTTTCTTGCCACTGTAGTTGCTCTTTGTCCCTTGTTGCATCAAAGCATCCCCACTTATGATTAAAGCCATCATTATATCGCTCATTCTGAAAACTGTCCTTCATGTATCTGGCCTGCTGAGCTGCAGGCAAAGGAGGATAAGGTACCTCCTCATCATCTTCCCATTCCGTGGCACTAACCATTGCTTCCAATGAAGTGAAAGAAACTCCATATTGTCTCTTACTTCCCTCCCCTCCAGAGGAGGGCCTGCCACCTAGGCATCTTGATTTATTGGTTCTCGTCTTAAAGACTGAACACTGCTGCAGTCATTTAGCAATTTGTCCTGTGGTTTATTATACACAAAGAAATCTATTTTAGTAATCTGCAATCCAATCATAAAAAAAATCCAAAACTATTATGGACATCTCTAAAAAAATAAATAAATACATTTTTACAACCTGGACGAAGTACCACACCTTCCCCATCAACTACTATCTCTACAGACTCTAATCACTCATAGTTCAACTCCTTTATATAGACAGAATTCGGTACTTGCGTATTATCACAACCACATTCCATGGTCAGTGCAAACCCTTTCTCGTCTCTATATGTTATATATAGTTTGCCCACATTTTGAAAAGAATTCACCAATAAATGTGACAAAGTAGTTGTTTTTCACTGAAAAGTAAACCAATGACCAGTTGGCTTACTTATCAAGGGTCTGTGCTTTTGCATTTAAGTTGTGTTATTCACAGAATACATGCCGGTACAAAAAAAAATGTTGTTCGGTTCACTTTGCAAGTGAACTACATTCATATTTATAAACCGTCCCTTGATTTTTACATGCAGTTATATAACCAAAACCCCTGCAGCCATGCCACCCCCTTTCAGGAAGCACCCTTTGGGTATTTCTCTGCCAGGCAGGAATGCATTCAGCATGACCTTTAACAGCTGTGGTTCCCCATTGAAATGCTCCCGGACACCCGTACAAGAAGCGTTGTAATGCGACAGCAATTCACGGCTTTCCTTTTAATGTTTGTATTTATAATTGTACAATAATACACATGTCAATCTTTTTGGACCACATAATGTACTGATCGTGAGCAAACTGCCCTGTGAACATACACTTGGAATCTGCTTGAGATATCCATAGAAGAAGCAGTTTAATGACATACTATGTCATGGTTTTCCTTGTAATATTTTGCCAGACATGTTTAATAATATACATTGCAATGTATTTACAGCAGAAAATTAACTGTTCAGGATAAGAATGGACTGTGCAAATATTGTTTAATGTGGTTGCAATAATACGTGGAGCAGAAAATTAAGTGTTCATGATAAGAATGGACTGTGAAAACAGTTGGAATGTGGTTGCGATAATACATAAGTACCCAGAATTCTCCCTTAGTAACAATAATAGCATCTCCTCTCCCTTCCCCTTACTCCATCTTCACCAGTCAAAACATTCAGTTGCATTATTGTGTCCACTCCTGCTACAAAAATACTCATAGTTAAATAAAAACAAGCCTCCTTGTCCACTGATCAACTCCAAACTGACTAGTTAAAATTATTGTCTGCTGATGCTACAGCTTTCCCAATCTCCATACTGATAAACAGGTCCACATCTGAAAAGTATAGCCATTTAATTTGCAAAAAAAAAAATCCTACATTATACAAATGAGGGTTATCTACAGAGTTTAATAACTATGAACCAATTACAATCCTATCCACTTATCAAAAATTCTGGAAAAGTAAATCCATATACAAGTTATGCAGCACCTCAACTAAAATAACCTTCACTCCAAAAGTCAACACAGTCTCAGACCCTATCACAGTACACCAAATGTTCTCCTTAATTTTGCTAATACTATCAACCAACACAGGAACAGTTTTATCTAGCATCTGGCATTGTATCCCATGAATATCTACTAAGTGAGCTCTGTTCAGGTCTCTGTCACTCCTCCCTTTCTTGTTACTTAGCTACCCACTTGACAGGCAGCAAAGCCTTCCCACAAGGTTCTATAGTAGAACCCCTACTTTACAACATTAACAAGCCACATGCTGTCACGGTTCAATATGATGATGATTTCACCATGATGTGCACAGTCCCATCCATAGTCAAGCTCCTGAAGATCACCCAAAACGTTTAGACTACAAATGAATCTTGGCTAAAAATGTCTTACTTTTTAATTCCAACAAAACTGATGAGTTTTACTTCTAAACCACACCTCAAAATAATAATAATAATAATAATAATAATAATAATAATAATAATCTTTCATTATAATGAAAAACCACACAAGTACAATGATAAACGAATGCAAATGCAACGTTCAACCAGAAATCCAGGAGCGAACCACCATATAATCAGCCAGCAAAATTTATTCATAAAGCAATCACAAAAAAAGTAAATGGTTAGCACTTTCGTACAAGTTGTTGTGTCTTTCGGCTTTTTCCAATTAGGGGTTGCCACAGCGGAACTCCGGTCCGCTAATGATTGGCAGTTGATTTTTACGTGCTGAGTTGCCAGCCCTAATGCACAACCTTCAACGAAGGTATGCCCATTCACGCATGTCTCCACGCAGAAGATGCTCTAGCTGAGAGTCGAACCGTACAGCGTCTTACTGTGAGGTGACAGCGCTACCGCAGCAAAACAGCGCTTTCGTACAAGTAAATGTTATAATTCATCAGACATTCTTTTGAAACTCTCCACACCTTATAAACACTCTCAATCATGATGACATTTCCTGTCATGAATTAATTAACAAAATGTATAATCTAAACAAACATTTAAAAAGACAAATTTAAAAAGGTCATGCCTAATCATGCTAAACTATTCCACTAAATTACAATACCAAATCTATCAAAAATGTATATATATATATATATATATATATATATATATATATATATATATTTAAAAGCACTAAACATTCTAAAAATGTCATATTATCTTACATGTAATATAATAAGATGAATAAATATTTGATATATTAATATGTCAAAAATATGGAAGCATATAGTAATAGAAAATAAATAATTAATTATAATACAAACTACTTAGTTCCTATATCTATGCACTAATATCTAAATATTCATATATTTCCACTAATTGTACTTCTTTTAAGTGCCTTCAACTTAAGAACTGGGGATATAGAACTACATTTGTTAATTCCAGGCCAGCTATCTGCTCGTAGTCTTACTTGCCATTCCAACTCTTTTAATTCTAAAAGTAAGCCCCATGGTTTCTTATCATCTATATCTACATGGTCTATAATAGTATAAGTAAACTGGGGTCCAGGATAACTAATGGAATGTTTGGCTAAAGCATTATTTAACTTAGATTTCCTAATGGCATATTCATGCTCATATATTCGTGGGACTTGCTTTTAGAATTAAAAGAGTTGGAATGGCAAGTAAGACTACAAGCAGATAGTTGGCCAGGAATTAACGAACATAGTTCTATAGCCCCAATTCTTAAGTTGAAGGCACTTAAAAGAAATAAAATTAGTGGAAATATATGAATATTTAGATATTAGTGCATAGATATAGGAACTAAGTAGTTTGTATTTATAATTAATTATTTATTTTCTATTACTATATCCTTCCATATTTTTGACATATTAATATATCAAATATTTATTCATCTTATTATATTTATTAAATGTAAGATAATATGCAATTTTTAGAATGTTTAGTGGTTTTAAATATATATATACATTTTTTATAGATTTGGTATTTATTGTAATTTAGTGGAATAATTTAGCATGATTAAGGCATGACCTTTTTAAATTTGTCTTTTTAAATGTTTGTTTAGATTATACATTTTGTTAATTCATGACAGGAAATGACATCATGATTGAGAGTGTTTATAAGGTTTAGAGAGTTTCAAAAGAATGATGAAGTATAACATTTACTTATACGAAAGCGCTAACTATTTACTTGTTTTGTGATTGCTTTATGAATACATTTTGCTGGCTGATTATATGGTGGTTCGCTCCTGGATTTCTGGTTGAACGTTGCATTTCTGTTCGTTTATCGTTGTACTTGTGTGGTTTTTCATTTGGTTCATTATGGATAGCAACAGGTCTACTGCGTTGCAAGAACAGAACTCTTCATTTAATAATACGCCAGTAAGTGGAGTGACCGAAGGGTCCATAGGACAGTTAACCACCCTTGTCATTCAGATTACCAGGCGTATCGACAATCTGTATGAACAGATAGGATTCAAAATGAATGGTAACAATTCCCCTATATTACCCGCTCAGCAGGCTAGTAATGCTACATCAGAAGCGGGTTTTAACCTTACACCTCAGTGTTTTAGACTTGAGCAGGGAACAGTTCCTATACCTAATGCAACTACAAATGGTGATGTACGACCCAATCTTGTGAATGGAGAAAGCGGAGCATGCGCATTAAGTTGTAATTCAAATATTCATGGAGCGAGAAAAGATGCACCGACCCTCAATGAATGGCTTACCTCAGCGTTCTCGTTTAGAAGTACTCAACACATAGATGAAACACCGAATGGTAAGCTTTCTGACTTTGACAGTAAACTAATGCACAGTAAAAAGTTGAAACTCAAGAACGCATATTTGGGTGAATGTATGAAAGTTAAAGTCATTCCGAAAGGGTTGCACATGTGGCGTTTTCCAACTGGTTTAAAGGAAAACTCCGCTTTACACATAGACTTACTTCAAATCTTTGATAGATTGGGATATGAACTTTTAGAGTTATTAGTGAAATATAATCAGAAAGAAATAGATGAACTAAGTAAAGAACTTACAGTATTAGACAAAGTTATCAGAGAAGACAGTCAATATCAACGGTTCTAGTATGATGATCTCCGTATTTACAGTAGTGTAGAAAAACATACTGACCAGTTAAAGAGGGGGAAAATGAACAAAATTGAGAGAGACATTCAAGTGTATGCTAATGGTATTGCATACCTTAGACCCCCTTTGTCTCAAAATCAAAATTCACTGGTTAATAATAATACAAATAGAGCTGCAAGAGGTGAAACTTGGAATTACAATGACAATGAGACTAATTATGAGACATATGATCAAAATTATCCAGCTTTGAGGAGGTCAAAAGACTTAAAAATAGAAATAACCCTCATTCTTTTGGACATCAACAATCGTCGGGGTTTCAATGGGCAAGGCCCAAAACCAAACAATGGAGGACTTGAATATTCAAGAAGTTGAACTGAATATAATCAATGACATCATTGATTTATGTGATGATAATTTTAATAGCTGTACAGTTGTGTCTAATCAAAATGAAGACTTTAAAGTATATAATTTTTCATGTGTTTCTATCGATTGTAGAACTGCGGATTTGTTAGGTAAAGGAATGACGTTTGTTCCATCAGCTTATAGTAATTTTATGAATACTATTTTAGATTTGAAAATATACCTTAGGAAAATTAATTTAAAATTATTATATCAGAGTAACATATTAAGGGATACCAATATGTTTAATATTAGTAGTACATATAACCCACCCCTCCATCCTAGGTTAGTAGTATATGAAAAAACGTGTGAAATAGATCTTACAAATTTGGATAAATAGAATAATAGAATGAAAGAAGGGAATAATCTTAGTATTGAAGAACAAAAGTTATTATTCCAACTGAAAAAAGAAAATGTACGTATTATGAAACCAGATAAAGGAGGAGGTGCAGTAAGATTATAATAGTAGATTACAAGACATTCTAGATACAGCAACTTATCAGAAAGTTTCAATGAATTAAATGAATGGAGCGTATAAGAAAATATATATGCAATTAAATGATATGTTTATTGATAGACGCATTAGTATTGAGATGTATAACTACTTAAATGTTTCACCTGCAAGAGTTCCAGTGTTTTTTGGAATGCCAAAAATACATAAATCCATTTCCAATCCCCCAATACATCCCCTAGTAGATGGGAGGGACTCCATTACCTCAGCTATTGCTAAATATATAGATTTTGAAATTAAATACATTCTTAAAAATGAGAAACAGATTTGTAAAGATTCCTGGTCCTTTCTGCAACACATGAATGACATAGAATATAATTGCAATGATATATTAGTTACAATTAATATATGTGACTTATATACTGTCATTCCATAAGATATAGGTGTAGAATGGTCCAGTAAAATGTTAGTGAACCATCATATGCATCAAGATAAAATAAACTTAATAGAATTATTAGAGATAGTACTGAATAACAATTATATTGCATTTAATGGTATGTACTATTTACAAAGAAGAGGTATTGCAATGGGGTCATCATGTGGGGGGCTTATTACAATATTGTCATGGCCTATTGGGAAAGGAAATATGTATTTAATAGTAGATTTTATGAATATATTAAATTTTACCACAGGTTGCAGGATGACATTGGTATTATATGGAGAGGCACTAAGAAGATGTTAGATTAATTTTTGATATATATAAATAGTACAACATTTTTAAAATTTACATGGAAGGTCAGTTGTGACCATATGGAATATTTAGATATTAAGTTAAGTAAGGAATATAGAGAGGAAAGGTATGTAGCCCAAATATATAGAAAGGAAACATATTCAGATAGCTTATTACATTACAGCAGCTCACATCCACAACATCAGGAAAAATCAGTGGTAAAAGGGCAAGTTGTTAGAGCTGCACAAATGATTACTAAACAGCAAGACTTTCTAGACGAGTGTACCAACCTACGAAGTATGTTTCATGCTAGGGCATATCCCAGTACCCGTGTAAATGACATCATAGAAGAAGTAAGAAGGAAAAGGGAGAGTGGTTATTTCAAACCCATTCTAAATAACATTTGTCATACTAATGAAATAGAAGAACATAAGTGGAAACTAGCGTTTCAGATATTAATATTTCACAAGAGATAGGATTCCAGATGATAACATAAATAGGTTTTCAGAGGCATTATTAATAACATATAGTGAGGATTTTAGCCTAGTAAGATGGATTTTTGAGAAAAACTGGATAGTTTTAAGTAAGGAGGAAGATTTTAGGAGTTTATTTGGTGTAAAACCACTTATAGTGAATAAGAGGGGAAAGAATTTAAAAGATCTTTTAAAATGTAAAAAAGGACATAAATATAACAGTATGTATTGTATGAAAAAAATGTGAGTTTTGTAAATGGTGCCACAAAATACAAGTTAATACCATGTTTATTATAAGAGGGAGAAAATATGTTATAAAAGGAAAATACAACTGTGAATCGAAGGCTGTAGTATATTTAGGTACATGTAAGTCATGCTCAGCTTATTACATAGGGAAAACAAAAAGGAAATTTTCCCAACTAATATATGAGCATGAATATGCTATTAGGAAATCTAACTTAAATAATGCTTTAGCCAAACATTCCATTAGTTATCCTGGATACCAGTTTACTTATACTATTATAGACCATGTAGATATAGATGATAAGAAACCATGCGGCTTGCTTTTAGAATTAAAAGAGTTGGAATGGCAAGTAAGACTACAAGCAGATAGTTGGCCAGGAATTAATGAATGTAGTTCTATAGCCCCAATTCTTAAGTTGAAGGCACTTAAAAGAAATAAAATTAGTGGAAATATATGAATATTTAGATATTAGTGCATAGATATAGGAACTAAGTAGTTTGTATTATAATTAATTATTTATTTTCTATTACTATATGCTTCCATATTTTTGACATATTAATATATCAAATATTTATTCATCTTATTATATTTATTACATGTAAGATAATATGCAATTTTTAAAATGTTTAGTGTAGACGTGTCCAACCTGCGGCCCGCGGGCCGCATGCCGGCTCTCAGAGCTCTTCCATGCGGCCCTCAACCTCTAACTGCAACATGGATGTACGCATGCCCCAAAACACTTTTTTTGTTTTGTGTTTTTCACTCCCGTGACCTGTAACGCTAATGTCGGTGTGCGCATGCGCCAAAGCACCCTTCTAGTTTTGTTTTTGAGCCAAAAAAGGGTCAGTGTGTTTACTGCATTATTTTAGGCCGAACAATCAGTGTGTGTGTTCTCGTTGAAGAGCGACTCATGCATGGATTTGCCGCTGTTGCCTTTGAAAGGGACAGCAATTACCTGTGTTAATAGGTAAGTACGGAGTGAGTGAGTGCATACATGAAAGCAGAATTGTGTGCGTGAAAGTAGAAGAAGAGTGTGTGTGTGTGTGTGTGTGTGTGTGTGTGTGTGTGTGTGTGTGTGTGTGTGTATGTGTGTATATGTGTGCATGACAGAGAGAGACGCATGCACAAAGAGGCTAACAATGATCAGTCTACCTACTGAACACAAACAAGTTAGCTCTCAAATATATCATACATTAAGAGTACACTTTCATTAAATTGTGGCTTTCCTGATAGGGAGAGTGTTGTATTGAACATGAACTCATACCTCTTAACTGTATGGATTTTCAAAGAATGTCTGGATTTTTGCCTCATCTTCCAATTTGTGTCTTTTGCTTAGGAAATAAAAGTAGTCATCCAAGTAATGCAGTTCCAGGGAGTAAGAATGAGACAGCAGCCTAGGGTTAATGGGTCAGTAGTGGACTGACTATGTGGGACTGTTGCATATAAAGTTGTATTGTTTTTTCAGACAAATAAAAAAGCACCTAGTACTGTTTTTTCATTGGTGGGTTCTAAGCAGTGGTAGATTGGACAACAGTAAGCATAGCTTTGGCGGATCATCAATACTGGCAAATCAAATGGGTACAATGTCATTTTTTAAATGTTTTGGATTTTAGTGTGTATGTGTGTGCTTATGTGTTGGGAGTGCTGCAACAGTAGAATGTTATTAAAGACAGAGACTTACAGACTGTGGAGAATATGTTTCTTTGTTTCAAATCCTAATACTTGGGTATGCATGCCAGAAGTAGATTTTTTAAGACATAGCTTATTGCCATTTACAGTGGATTGATATTTACATTTAATGGACAATGTATTAGCGTGGGCCTGTGGGGTTCTGAAGGATGCCAAGTCTACCACTGCCAATGTCTTGTAAAGTGACCTGGAAATGGATATTGAGATGTTACTGAAAAATATAGTAAGTGGGCTTAGAAATATAGTTTAATTAAACAAAGTGTACTTTCAATTTACAGGCCATAATTTAATTTATTTCAGGTAATCCAGATACTGGTAGATTGTATACCATTAGACTTAATTAGGGAGAGCTGTCATTCTGGGGAAACAAGCAGCCCTAGTTTCAGTGAAAGCTCTGCGGTTGCTTGCACGTAGGAAGTTGCAGGATGTTGATGCAATGTGTTTTATTTATTATTTTTAATGCATTTGTCATTTCAAAGCATGGTTTTCTTTGATGCAAAAGAAGGCAGTACTGAATGAGCCATATAATGTTTAACTGACAATAATGGGATAGAAAGATTATAAGTGATGTATAATGTTTGCAGCTACAGTTGTTTCAATGGTGTCTGTGATGCATAAGTATTTTTGGGCCTGTGTCCCACTTTTAATTTTTGCTTTGTCCAGATTTCTTGCTCTAAGGTTGAGAGGTATGGTTCCATACTAAATCAGAAGTTGTATTTACCTTGGAAGACTTTTCGGCATAATTATGAAAAACAGATCCTTTTTAATATCTCTGCTTATTTCTAACATAAACTGCCATGTAACCTTGCAAATAACATTCTTATTAAGCTACTTTACTTCTTTTGGAATTTACAGGTATGATTCATCTGTTTGGACATAAGCATAGAGTGCTAATGTGACTTTGATTTCTTGCAGCAGTCTGTGGTTTACATAATCACAATAACTTTTCTGTGTTTCTGGGTGTGTAATCAATTTAACAGTTTTAAAGATGTTTTCCAAAAATAAATAAATATATAATAAATAAATAATCCTCTCTACACTTGGAGCTATTGACAAAGTCTGGGAATTTGTTTTTTTCAAAAGCGAAGGTCAGCATTACAGCTCAGTAAACTGTCAGTCTGGAAGTAACTTCTGCACAAATTAAAATGTCTGTCAAATGGCTTTAGATTGGAAGGAAGTTTATTTTTATTTATTTTATTTTATTTTACATTTGTTTACCGGGAAAGTCCGACTGGGCACAGGTCCATTTTCAGCAGAGGCCCGGGGAGAAAAGCTCCAAAAATAACACAAAACAATATAATACAATACATGAGAGAGAGAGAGAGAGAGGGAGACAGCAAATTATAGATGTAGTACTCATACAATATGGCAGAGATTACATTTCGTAACAGTGAGAATCACTGAGGTACAGAATAAACTTAAAAACATTTTTTTTTACAGTTATAATTACAGCAAGGCAAATATCAATGAGTCAAGTTTTTAGGAGAAGGCTGTTTGTACATAGCTGAATATAATTTTGCAAATGGAATTCTTAGTTAAACATGCCCCTCTTCTTGGGCAACTAGATTTGAGTAACCAATATTAGATCTTAGCCATCCAGCTGGGAAAGGTTAGTATGTGGATTTTCCATCTGGTTTGATGAAGGCTATGCTACTTACCTAAGGACTACATTTATGGCTATCCATCCAGCCATCGTGTTGCTGAACTACACTGTGATAATGAGAAGAGCTTTTTACAGAAGTTGAAGGTTTTTGTGTCAAGAACCTGTCCATAAAAAATGGCTTGTTTATGTTGCAGTGAAAGCTGTGGTCTTTGTAGCGAGCGTTTTAAGTATAACCAGTATTTCTGAGGTAGATTCTAGGAAGTCTCTTAAGGCAGGATCTTTCTTAGCCTGGAAAGCAAGCCAATGATGAAATTTATAGGGACCAGTGAGAGACAGAGGAAAGCAAGAAGCTTTTTAGTCTGTTTGGATAACTAAGTGAACTTAGTCCTTTGACCTTTTTTGTCAGAAATGGTTGTAGTCTTTCTTTTGGCAGGGTGTTTTGCTGAGGCACATGCCAAAAGGGGCATTGCACTCAATAATGGCTCTTGTAAAGGAAGAATACAGGGATGTTATGACCTCTTTGTCCCTGGATGAGATACCCTTACTAATCAAGTGGGCCATGTAAAAAGCTTTCCTTACAACGGAGACAACATGGTGGTCAAAAGTCAGGTTTCTATCAACCTGGGTGCCTAAGTACCATACAACTTATTGTGTGCTTACAACATTGTTATTAATGTGATAATTTGTGGGGACATCACTCTCCTCAAAGGGGAAGATGATGCATTTTTTGGCATTTAGCTTGAGGCCATATTTCTGGCACCAGTTATTTGTTTGGGTGAGACCCTTTTGTAGCTTATTCAGAATTGTTTTATTAAGTCAGTAATATGAATTCTTTGCTTTATTGCAAATTTGTTGGGTTATTTTTGTGGATTATAGTATTGTAGGACTCCTGATGTTGACATTTTACATAGTTGGACTGCTGGAATGGTTTTTCCAGTGAGAAATGCTAGTGCTGTAGTGAATATCTGTTTATTTGTAAAAAAAAAAAAAAAAAAAAAAAAAAAAATATAGATATATAGATATTATCTAAGATGTTAGAGTTAACTGTTAGATTAGAGAATTAGAATCAGAATGAGAATTAGAATTTTAAGGCAAATATTAGGCATTTATTACATTTATTCATTGTTCAAATGCACCTACAGTACAGCCAGGAGGTCGACTGTGGTCTTCCGGAGCAACGAAAGAGTTAACTATATGATATATTTTATATGTGGCCCCAAGACCATTTCTGTTCGTTCAATGCGGCCCCAGCAAGCCAAAAGTTTGGACAGCCCTAGTTTAGTGGTTTTAAATATATATATACATTTTTATAGACTTAGTATTTATTGTAATTTAGTGGAATAATTTAGCATGATTAGGGCATGACCTTTTTAAATTTGTCTTTTTAAATGTTTGTTTAGATTATACATTTTGTTAATTCATGACAGGAAATGACATCATGATTGAGAGTATTTATAAGGTGTGGAGAGTTTCAAAATTTCAAAAGAATGTCTGATGAAGTATAACATTTACTTATACGAAAGCGCTAACCATTTACTTTTTTGTGATTGCTTTATGAATAAATTTTGCTGGCTGATTATATGGTGGTTCGCTCCTGGATTTCTGGTTGAACGTTGCATTTGCGTTCGTGTAATCTTTCAATATAACTTCATTCAATAACACTAAAATTGAGACAGTAAACTAAACGAAGTTATTAGACATTATAATTGACAACAATCTCAAATAAGACCATCACATATTGCAAATTCTTAAAAAACACATCAGAAACTTGGATCCTTCCAAAGGGTCAAACAATACCCTACTGACACTGCAAGGAAAACAGCCTTAAGCTACTTACTTCCATTGCTCCTACATGCTTCTTCTATCCTCACAAACTTAAATGTCACACACAAAGCCAAACACACCTTTGGCTGCAACAAAGTAGCTACAGTTGCTACCCATCTTACACATAGATCATATCATTGTGAAGCCCTAAAACAACTAAACTGGCTTGCACTACCTAACTTCTACACAACTAATTACCACATACAATCTTATTCATTCTCCAGAAAAATGCCAAGCACTAAAAGATACCCCACAGACCTACTCTGCTAGTTGGGTCCTACATTTGAGTGAAAAATAATTTCCTATCATAAATAAGCCAAACAACTGTGCCAGGGCTCAATGTACTCCCACTACATCTCCAAACTCTAAATCACATCTCAGTCAGTATTGGTTACACTCATGCTCCTCACTTGGGTGAGACCTCCCTTATCTTCATCTCTTACAGCTCTGCTTGCTTATCCTTCAATTTTTCTTCCTAAGATGAAATACCACTGCCATTTCTCCACATTAACTCTTCAGTATAACTGTTCACTCACCCACCATATCTAATTATTCTCTCATACTCCACCTAGCTCACTATCACTAACTAGTTCCTTTTAGCACTATATCTAGAGGTTATCTTTAATAATGACTCTACTCCTATGCTAAATCCTATCTTTATCTCTACCCTAACACATTTTCTATTTTGCTTACATCAAACCTCATATCTCATTTTAACTTCTTATGCAATATAATATCTTTCTCTTTCCACTAAACCCTTTTTCCTATCCACTTCCATTAAACTCCATATTTCACTTCATACATAACTTTCTCTAACCGCTGTCCTGTCATAATGGATAGTTCATCTGTCTGACTGTCTTACATAGATTTGTCTCTAATACAATGCACTTTGTATACTGTAAAAAGAGATGTACAATCTGCATATACAGCTGTCAAAAATAGTTTCCTTTACTGAAATGTACTTCTACAACTGTTACTAGTGTAAATGTATTTCAGTTTACTATAACTATTACTGTTTGGAAATGTATTTATTGTTTATCATACATAATGAAATTGTAAATGTAATTTACTAGAATGTTTCTCAATGAGCCTGTAATGAAAATGGGCCTTGCCCAGTTGGACTTTTAAGGTGGAAATTGATAAAATAAAACAAAGCTAAATAAATACATAGGTCTTTTGGTTGGGATGAAGCTGTTGAGGGAGGAGAGTAGTTATGGAATTGACATAATTAAAGGAGAGAATAGGGGCCAATTCAACACTGAGATGAAAAGAGTGCACAGATGTTATATGGTGATTTTGGTCTGGAGGAGATTACCATAGCAGGAAGTTTAAGAATGAGAGTTTGCATACTGAAGATAATTGTGCAGTGGCCACTGAATGAGGAGGATGGGTGGTTATGGATAGTATGTTAGCTGAATGAGTAGTAATTGTCAGGTCTAGGACAGAGTGATGATTAAACAGCTTATTTTGTCTAATTGGGTCATTCAGCACTTGAGGCAGTTTATGGTCAGCAGAGAATTCACTAATGTACTAATGGAAGAGTCCAAAAAGGATTAAGTTAATCACTTAGTATGAAATAATTTGACTGGTGGGTGGGATGTGGTCTAGTATACCGAAGATCAGGGTTTGACATTTTGATATAGAGGAAAGAGTTGCTATGGCAGTGTAAAGACAGAATCTTGACCAGAGGAAGGCTTGTCCTAGAATCCCTGTGCTTCCTACCTTGGGTATCTACTCCTCAGGCTGCATAGAAAACAAAGTATGCCAATACTGACCTTCTCTTTCTACACAGTACAGCTGCACAATAATTGCTCAGATGTCAGTGACAATCCCTTAGTTTTTGAAGCTCTATAATCAGACATCAGCTTGCTAGGGACCCTCAGACTTGTGAGATGTAGTCTTGGTAGTGAAGGACATGTCCTGTTGTTGGCTAGAAGACTGCACTATAATATGAAGACTGCAAAAATAGATGCGTAAACAAAGTCTCAACAGAACAAGTCAGCAAAGCAGAGATAGAAGCTGCACAGAACAAAGAACAGACTTGCTACAGCATGCACAGCCATTATGCCACAGAATCAAATTATAGGTAAACACCATAAATAACATTTATAGTGTCTATGGTGTTATGTAGAAGCTTAATGGTAACCATATGATTTACTGTTGTTTTCAGTGGTGTTTCTAGCATGAAAATTAAATTTTGAAAGGGCCACACTGCATATCTTAATAACAAAATGGGTGGAGTAAAGGGAGCAGCAGATGGTGTGCACTTGTTGCTGGTTTTATCATTTCCAAACTGACAACCCAAAAAAGATCACTGATTGCATCCAAGTGATGCCTTCAGGTGCATATGCAGTTACCTCCTACTGTTCCATTAGGCATCAAATATTACTTGTTCATATTTGCATTAATAATTCCAAAAATCATGCTGCATACAAGGTATCAGAATATTTTATCTTGAAGCATGCATGATGGCAAACACAATTGTATTGATATCTGACCTCTGTCAGTGAGTATTTGTTAGAATTGTAAGGCGATAACTTAAATTTTAAAGGCTGAGGCCACACCCACTAGGAGTTAAAGGTACACACTCAGAACAGTTGTAAGCATTCTGGTATCTGATCATATGTTAAGAAAAACCTGGCTACTGGGCAATTGTGTCAATGTACCATTCTATACAAATATTTTGAAAATGGTGGTAAATCTTCATCAACAAAAATCAAAAAGTGAGGTGCAGGGGCATATCTATAGCAGTTAAGTAACCAGTTCTCAAAATTGCAACTACAAAACTTTTTAGACATCATAGATACAATGTATTGTTAAAGCAGTTTCTCAGTTTCACATCTTCTGGTCTTGTCAAAAAGTAAGGGTAAATCTAAAGTAAAGCACAACACATGTAAGTAAGCCTGAACTGAAGTACACAGCATAGAGCTATTACTATGAGAAATAATGGCAGATTGTACATTTACAGTACTTGAAGATCGAATTAAAAAGTTTACAGTTTGGACTAAAAATGTGTATACCTCATGAGTTCTAAACAACTTTCAGATTTGTGCTGCTTTTCACATTTTTTTAAACAAATGTTTGTTGCATCATGCAGACAGAGCATCCAGATAGACTGCCACTAAACATAATTAAAGGCAGTACACCAAAATGTAAAGTTAGTTGTCAATAGATACATGATGATGAAATGGTATTTTCCCTGGCTAAAAGTTTGAACAGTGCCCACTTTGCTTTATCAGGTTAATATAGCTACAGTTTACAGTTTTAATATCACACTATTGACAATTTAAGTTTTATATGCAGGAGTCATCATAAGTGAGCACAACAGTTCAAAGAAATAACTTACTACATTAATTCTACATGCAGAAGTCGGCAACATATAAATTATTAGAAAAAAGTGGTGTAGTTTCACTGTAGATTACATTATTAAATTAGTTTTTTCTTGTATTCAAAGTATTTTTAAACTACATTAACAGAAATAAAAGAAACCTAAAACATAAAATAAAATTGGTTAAAACAGGAAATTGCATGAAGACTAATAAAACTGTATCTATATTATTGTATGGAACACAAATTCATAGGTTAGTATTAGGCTAGCTGCCTTTGTGGGCCATTTTAAGCCTAGTCAACTACTCTGTGTGAGAATCAGTCCCTACACTTTGTGTCTGTAAGGTAAACACCTTAAATTATGCCAAACTGCCACCCACTATGCCAGCCCCCCCCACACACACACACACATCTGGCAGTACAATGAATAAGCATGATACAAGGTTATGCCCCTTGTACCTCCAAAGTAGAGACAGTACATCTGCCCTCTTGTACTACCTTGGTCCCTAAAATAAATACACTAACACAGATGTTGCAGTAACTCTCAATAAAGGGAATGCTTATTTTCATTATAAAACAAAGTATTCCTTTGCTCTCCATGACATGTGATCTTAAATTAATATATTTAGCTTAGAAGTTTGTAGGGGCTATAGCTTTGCCAGAACAAATCACTATGGAAGTTTTTAATTTCATCTAGTGTTGAAATTACATTTTAGTTTTGATTGTAAATGGCTTTCACTATGAAAAAAAAAATGTAAGAAATGTGCAGAACATGACTGCTGCTGCTCACACAGTGGTACCTATTTTTAACTATTCAATATGTTTTTTTTTTTTTTGTGAGAGAGTTGAAAAAAGAACCGATGCCATGCATACTTCTCAAACTCTTAGCACAATAAATCTAAACAAAGCCTGACATAAGGGGGGGGGGGGGCAAAAGTCTAAAAATAGGGACAGATTTTTAAATAGTGCTCTTATAAACTTAGAAAGTTACTAGAATAACAGGATATGTCTCAACATGCATTTTATGAACGATATGAAGTCTGAAACTCAAATGTATGTCATTATTTAGTGACTTCAGATCATCCCAGTGATTTGTGTGAAAACCACAGATTTTATGAGGAACAGACCAAAGGTATGAGGCAAAATTCTGGATGTTTTTTGAAAATCTGAATAATTGAAATAGCCCTTGGGCTATTTGGTATAGAAAGTGCTTAGCACTTGTAATTATGCCAAATGTATGACACAGATAATGCTAGCAGTTGATCAAAAGTGATGTTCAGGGTCACATCAGTCCTATTCAACAACATCAGATGAATAGATCGCCTACTACTCTGAAACACCCGGAGCAGTATTAACATGGGCTCAACTAGTTCTTATCACTGTAATTTACCTTCTCTTAATCAGGGTGGACACCTCCATTTGCACTTAGTTGCCATCAGTATCACCTATGCTTTAGGCCCAGATGGCAAACTACTGAAATCATTTTAAGGCGTCAACTACTGAAATGTTTGTAAGTGCAAAGGGAAACATATATTAACATAAAAGGTTGGTCCCTAGCTGAGACTATACAGGCATTATTCAACCCATATGACATTAAAATATTTCAGTTACTAGCGTGCTGCCTTAACTCAGAAAGTGACAGCGTATAAGCACATACGGCTGTTGCCAGGCTTTTCTTGCAATATACCCTGTGGTACTGGCAAAATAGGAATCTATCTTTCTTGGCGGTGACGTAAGAAAGTCTTAACAGAAGTCACATCGCAACCTGAGTAAAGCCCTGTGAAAACATATAAATACCTGGGAAAAAAATGATCTTACCATCAAGACAAGTAAGCTATATGCAAGAACTACAAACACACAGAGAAAATGTAGTGTACTTGCCCCACACACCTATACAAACGCGATACATGACCTACGTACCTCCTAATAATAACTACCCGCTGTACTGCCTAGAAGTTTGTATGACTTGTACTACTATCTATCCTACTACAATGATATTTAGAACAAAAGACTAATAGATCTAGTAGTACTGATATAACAGTGTATCGCATCTGTTTTTCGATTTTGCTGAAACTCACTGTAAGGTTTGAATACCACCTACCGCGTGCTGTTGAGGTCCTGTTACCACAAAGCCTGACTCACGAGTTCCTGCCGGAGTTCACCTGAACTACCTGTTGCGCGTCCACGTCTATTTTTCACAATATGTAAGGGCTGTGTGCAGGTGCGCGCATAATGTCACGGCTTAGTCTCAGCAACGGAAAGCGTCGTGTAAGTCCTCTTTTGAGATATGACTGTGTAACATCCACATACACTTGGCAAGCTGGGACGAACAAAATATGGGCTGGGTTTGTTAAAAGGAACGTGGAACTGCTGCTGTTGCCAGTTCCTGGTTGGAAAAGGAACCTTCGTGGATTACGTTCCAGCTGAACGAAAAGCAAAGTTTGGAACAATTTAAGCACGCATTTAAAGTTATAGAAATTTGCTTATGTAGAAGAAAAAGGGACGTTGAGGTAACACTACAGTGAGATCAGAGTTGACAAATCTGCCTGTGGAAACTAGTATTTTGAGCACAACTTACTTTGTCAGATAATCACTATTGCACTGTACATGACGTATCCTACTTGACAAGGATTTTCAAAGCTGTCTAATTGTCAAATGTGTAAATTGCAGATGTTTTGAGAGTTGGGCAGAATGTTATGTAAGCAAAAGTACAGAGCTGCTTAGGTATGGCAGCTGTCTGGAAATGGGGTTACTAGTGGCAAACTTCCCCAGTCCCCCCGGCAATTGGCTGTCGTGGTGTGGCATTCATAAGCACAAACGGGTAAGAATAAAAAAAAGACATATAAGTAAATATTGAGGGGCAGTAGCAGATATGCAGTAAATGTGAATGTATTCAGCATTTCAAATTTGCAGAAAAAGTATTAACGTGCTCTTCAGAGCCACGAAGAAATATTGCTTAAGTAAAGCAATTCCATTAGCAGGTTTCATATTTTTCCTGCTGTACAATTGCTAGTCCTGTCTCGAGCCTCGACTTGTTATATATGGATTCTTTAATTCCATTCAGTCTAGTGACCTAGTCCGTGGTGTTACTATATCCTTTCTATTCAGGACCAACTTTCTTGCCAACTACAGACTTTTTAGTTTTTCGTTATGGGTATAACCATGCACCTACAATGTATATAATACATTTTGTAAGTAATTGACATGTGCTAGAATTTTAATTAAACAACAGCACATTTGTAACATGCTTTATAATTATGGCTATATAGGTTGTTAAATAGCCTTTTCTCCATAATGTCTGGTTGTTGTAATTACGTCTTCAATCACAATAAATTTCATGTTATATAACAAAAGCTGTACCTTTCGAAAGCCTTTTAAATGTTAAAAGAATTAATACGGAACTTCCCTGTATTCTGGTTATTTATATATGTATTTACTCCAGCAAGAGTCTAGTTACATGGATTTTGCTAAGAAAATTTGGTAAAAAAAACTAGACACTACCTTTTACAGTTTTGACTGCTTGTTTGCATGTAGAATGTTTCTTTTTTGTGCATTATCATTTCCAAGATGTATTTGCATTCTCACTTTTCAACTAATAGGGTAATCAGTGTTTAGTGAAATGCTTCACAAACTGGCCGAATTGCATTCTGTTAACTGGCACAAGACAACTGAACATTGTATGAAAAAAATGTGCAGGGGGGATGCCTCCATCCTTACTTCTGCAGGCTTCAACTCGCAAGCCTGAAGATTGCTGCACCTCTAGGTAGAATATAATAGCCATTGTTGATTTTGTATTTTTGATCAGAAAGATCATTATCTTTTGCACTATGATTAGTCCATTCAGGTTCCATGTATCATGGCCTAACTAGTAATAGTATTGTTGTTAACACCATATATAATGTTTAAAATTGTATACACCTGTTTTTTCCCTTTTCTAATGACTGAATAGTGGTTTTGATTGACAGTTATGTGCAAGCAACACAATAGGTTAAATGGAGGATTTTTATCATGCGTTTTTATACCCTTCCTTAAACCTGCCCTGCATTTCATCAGTAGCTGGTACAGATTAAGATTTGGCTGGGTTGACTTGTGTCATAGTGTCATCAGTATTTGAAATAGGTTACTCTTACTTTCCAAGTCTAATATAATATCCGATATAAATACAATGAACTGAAATTGTCCTAGGTTATAGGACACAACTCCAAATGCAGAAGTCTTTAAGTCACCATTTTTGAGACTAAAGTGTGAATTTCAAAAATTCAGTAGCTCAGCTTTTTGAGTACACAAGTAGTGTATAATGCAGATTCACATATATATGCACCATGCACTAAGTCATTAGCACATTCACGTGCAGACACACACACAACTTTGTGCAGGGGCAAACCCTGTTTACTATTCTAACACTGAAGTTAGCATCTCCATATAAATTTCCATTTCTAAAACATGTCCACATACATTCACCTTCCTAGCATGTATACATTACATACCTCACAGCTCTAGTCAGAGCATGTTCATACTTTAACATGATTCACAGTCACACACTCACCAGGTCTCACACACACAGTTACATTCTCATAAGTATATGTTTCTATTGGTCCTACTACTGAATCATAGCACACTTCACTGGTTACTGCTGTTTTACTAAATAGTTTAACTTCAAATACTACTGCCTGCCTCTGGCCAATCAGCAGACTTCATGTCTACACCATCAGTGTGAATCACATTCCTAAATATTTTAAGTTCCCAACCACAACTGCACTTGTGTTAGGGCAGTTTAAAATGTGAAGGGCAGCTTATCCATAAGATCTGTTTCCAACACTAAAGGTGAACTGAACACTGCTACAGCAGGGGAACAACATGAGATGTCAACAGATCTGCAGTGTAAAGCTGTGTTGCAAGACTCTGGAAGTAATAGCTGACAGGAAATCAACAAACAGCCTTACAGGATCTCAGATCTGCAATGGAATGAATGCGTGAGGCTGACAGGCCTTGCCATTTTTTGGATGTCTAGGCCCACCTTTAGGTGAAGAAGATACTTGTAATTGTATTATTCAGTGTTACTGGAGAACGACTCAAATGTGAGAATGTTGCTGTGTATGTTGTTGTAAATGTATAGTCAAGTGTGTGCATTAGCCATATCTCTCAACTTTTCTACTCCAGAATAAGGGACAAAGCCAAAAAAAAAGGGTGACAAAGTCCCAAAATCAGGAACATTATTTAAATTTTACTATGATTCACACAGAAGGTTAATAGAACAACAGGCTTTACATCTAGCAGTTTCAGTGTGCAATAGGTAGCACACTTGCCTTTGGTGCAGAAGGCTGTAGGCTCTATTCCTAACCCTTGTAGATTGATTGCTGACACAGTGGTGTAGCACAAAGGTGGCACTGCCCTTCTGAGTGTGTCTTCCTTTAGATGAGACATTAAACTTGAGGCTCTATCTTTCTGAGTTGGTGGTAGCTCAGGTGGATGGAAAAGAAAAAGAGTAGATATTCTTTATTTATTTACAAAATATTTACATTTTTACAAATATTTATGTAGGTACAAATATATAAATATACAAATCTGTCTACCCGTATTCAGAATTTCCTTTACAATCATGCTAAATTTTCATCTCTGTTAGACCCTCACTCCTTCTTCCATAACCACCATCTGATTTTACTTAACATTGTTGCCAAGATCCATTAACTATTAAACTTAATTTCATTTAGTTTTTTTATTACATATAAACCATATAACATAAAATAACTTTTTGTCTATTCTTCTAACATATTATTTACTTCTGCTCTTATACTATCCATATTTAATCATATCCATGTTTATTTTATTCTATATCTTCAAAAATAATCTTCATAGTTTTTTTACTCTCTTGCATTTCAAAAACACACATTCCATAGTTTTTCTTCTTGACAATGTAAACACATTCTATTACTTTTCTTTTTATATGGCATATTTGCTTTTACTGGCACTTTAACTATTACCAGTCTCCACAAAAAATACTGACATTCTACTTTCTGATTACACCATTTGCTTATTATTTTTATAGCTTTATTTTTTTTTTTTTTGCATCTGTTAAATTTTCCAGTGGTTTTATATAGCAATGTTTGCTCATTACATTCTTATACCATGATTTTCTTTTCTATATCATAATTTTTTATTTTCCAGAAAAATATGCTTTCTTGGTAACATTTTATTTCTTTGTTTATACAGTCTTTTTCTCTTTTATTCTTTACCATACCCCAAAATTTATCATACTTATATTTCTATAATTGTACTACTAATCTAACACTGTGTACAAATTAAATGAAGCAGCATATATCGCTGAATTAATTAACACTAAATCTCCTCCTCCTTTATTTACGTACACAACTCCTCTTCTGGCTGGGTTTAATATAGAGCCCCATATAAATGAAAAAAACAAATATCTGAAATAATTCCTTTTCAAGTACTGTTGGCAACATAAATACACTTGCTAAGGCTAAGTATGCTATTTTTCCCATCAGCACAGCATTTATCAGATAAGCCTTTTTTTCTGAATGATGATTTATATGTTCTCCCAGAAGAAATGTTTGCTTTATTTCTTCAATAATGTTTTCCCATTGAATTCTACTTGCATCTTTATTCTCCAATTTTTATACCTAACACAGAAATTTCATTCATTATTACATATATATCCCCCAATTTTTACTACATCACCTAAACCTTTACTTTTCTCTTTATTTAAAGCCACCTCTATCATCCCTAGATACTCATTTGTGCAAATTATTACTTTTTATCCATATTTTGTTTTTTACAATTATTACAATATCATCTGCATATGTTAGCAAAACTGCAATTCTTAACCTTTCACGTGTTATATACACCACCTCCTTCATTTTGTAATTTATTTCATATAATATCCCATTCATAACGAATGCAAAGAGTATACAACTCATTGGACATCCCTGTTTTACACCACTCTTCATATGCAGCTCTTGGCTTAACCAGCCATTTACAAGTATTTTACTTTATTATTACTATATGCTGGCATACATAATTTCCTAACTTTCACACTTATTATATTCTGTTGTTATTATCCATAGGATTTAATGTCCAATTGTGTCAAATGCTTTCTTAAGGTCTCCTATCATGATTTTTACTGCTTCTTTTATGTTCAAAATCTTATCCACACTTTAAATATCATTAATAATTCTTGACAACCCTTCTCATTTATACTATATATGCTGTCTTCCATAATATTTTCAATTTTAGTTTCAAATCTATATTGTATTATTTTCATAAAGATCTTATAATCATTTTTATTTATTAATGTTGGTATTCAGTTTTTTAATACTATTCTATCTTCCTTCTTCCATATGAACTTAAGTGTTCCACTACATAATTCTTAATATATAAAATCTTCATTTAACCATTCATTCAAAAGCTTTAAAAATATTTTTTTTACCAGTCCCTTAAAATTTTATACATTTCATACCCTATTCCATCTGGGCCTGCAGCCAAATCTATATTAACTTGTAATAATACCATATCTAGTTCATTTAAAGATATCTCCCTTTCAAACTCTTTATTCTCTTTCTCTGTTAATTTTTTTACTTTTCATATTTTTCACTACCTTCTTTTTTCTTTAAACATTTCTTGTACATATTGTATTACATGATTCATATGTTGTTCCTACTTCTTTGTCCTTTTACATTTTATTTCTCTCTTTAAACTACCATCTTCCTTTACTAATCAGCTTAAGTAACTGAATATATCTTCTCTTTTTCCTTGCAAAATATCTTTTTGCATTTTTTCTTGGTTTCTTTCATATAATTCTTTTTCTTTGTCAAAGTAGTTTCTGTCCTTATGTTCTAAATCTTCCAATGCATTGTAATATGTTCTTTTATAGTTTTCTTTCTCTATTTTTATCACATGATATTGCCACTGTAAAGAAAAACATTTTTTTATATTTTTCCTTAAATATCATCCACCATTCAGACCAGTTTTTATAAAATGCTAAAAACACCAAATCCCATGGATGTATAAAGCACAAATCCAAACCAAAAACATCCAAAGGCAACCACGCAGTAAACAAATATCTATTTATTTAGTGCTTTTGACCAAAGTCTTCATTAGAATAAATGCTATCTGTGCAGGGGATCTGTGAATTTTGAGATGTTCCCTAATTTTTTATGAAGGTTTTCATTGGATATTGTTAACTGAAATGGGTATTTAAGTGTGGATTGAAAGGATGTTTTATTTAATTCTGACGAAGACTTCAGTCAAAAACGTTAAATAGATATTTCTTCACTGAGTGGTTGCCTTTGGAAGTTTTTGTTTTGGTTTTATAAAATGTTCTCATAGTAATATGTTCTTTCCATAACTGTATTACTAATCTCTTTCCTTCTTCATTCCATGCTTTCTCTCATTTAACCTTTTTATTCATTTGCTTACTTTTATATATTCCTTGTTTTCTTTCATCTCCAGCCAGGTTGCAAGATGATCAGAAAATCCTGTTTCAACTACCTCCCCTTAGCTAAACCATCTGATACTATAAATTAATCTATTTCAGTTCTGTACACATACCCCCTTTTGTAAGTCCATGAATTTTTGTCCCAAAGTTTTAACTTACCATATCTTATAACTTCTAACATCTTTTATATCATTTCCTTTCTTTTTACACATGCCTCTTAAATCATAATTAAAGTCTCCTGTTATTATAATATTCATATTTTTCACAAAAGTCTACAATTTGATTGAGTAAGCTTTCCCTTTCTTTACAGTTAGTATAAGCATAACATGGTATAATTCTATATACTTGATCTTTCTATTTTAAATCTGCAATAGTTAATCTTTCCATTTTTGCTAAAGTTTCATCTAATATCTTAACTGTATTTCAACAGAATGCAGCTATTCCAGAACATCTCCCATTTCCCAAATTCCAGATTATTTTTTCTCCTCATAGTTTTTCTGTTTGTAATCTTTCTTCATTTGTTAAAAAAATCTTGTGTCTTCTAATATAATTACATCTACATCACATATATTACACCATTCCAAAATTTCTGTTTTTCTTAATATGTTCTTAAGACTATTCACATTTACAAAACACATTGTAAAAGTGTTATTTTCCCTTTTTCTTTTATAAGTTCATAACTAATTAGTAGGCTAGCTTTCTTAATAGCCAGTTCTAAGCCTAACCAGTTTCCTTCCCAAAGATGAACATCAAACACTGTATCTTGTGTCTGGGAGTCAGACACCTCAACCATTACACCACATCCTAATATTTAGTTGTATATATTCTTTTTCTTCAATTTCCTTTCTTTTCTCTTTTGTACTTATCCCTTTAAATTTTCTTCTTCTGTCTTTTCCCCTTTTACCAGTGGAATTCTTTTTCCCTTTTGCTACCTCCCAGTTTGTCTTCTTCGTCACTTATTTCAGGAGCTTCTACTATGTCCTCTTTATTACTTTTTTCTGATGTAATTTTTCTCCCATTGCTACCACTACTAAAATTGTTCTCATTGTTCATTTTCTTTTCTTTCCTTACTGTTGTTTTCATTTTTGCAATCTATCCATAAATGTCTAATCTTATTGCATTTATAACAATTTACATTTTTTGCATCATGTCCCATTTCCCCACAAATAGAACAATTTCGTTTGTCTCAGTTACTAATCAAATGTCCTTCTTTTCCCCCCCAAAAAGTGTCACCAGTATTTTACAACACTCCTTTTCCCTCCATATTTATCATGCATGGTATATGTATTATTTTTTCTCTTTCTATTTTCAACACAATAGTACAATCCCAGACACCAGTCCATACCATAAACCCCTTTTGTCATATAATTTTGCAATGTCCAGTACTTCTTTACATAAAGTTTTCAAATGTCCTTTCAAAGTCTCTCTTTCTACCTCTCTTCAAAATTGTACATGAATCTTCTCTTTTGTTTCCCTGATAAATACTTTTATCACATAAAGATTCCACAGGTTACAGTCTTTTTTTTTCATATTCTCTAAGAAAAATTTCCATTAAAAAAAAAAAAGTCTCAAATATAATGTCACAAAAAGTCTGTCTGTTAATAAGAATAAATGGTTTTACCTGATGTGTTTTTACACCTAAAGGATCTATTAAATTGCCCCACACTTCATACCTGTCTATTTCTTTGTCTTCTTTACTTTGAATCCTCACCAAGTGCTTCTTTTTTTCATTTTCTTCTACATTCTTTTCTGCTACTCCACTTTTGCCTTCTTTTACTTTCTTTGCATATGTTTTCTTTTCCACCTCACCACTTTTCTTCAGGATTGTCTCTGCATCCTCCTTCTGTATTATCTCCATAATGTCCCCAAGGAAACATCTCCTTCATTTTCTGCCTCACTTTGCACCACCATTTCTTTAAGTAAATCATCCAGCAACCCTCCAAACTGGGGGGCTGTAATGGATGCAGCCATCATTTACTGACTTCTCTCCATGAAACAGGTTTCTTTGAAACATTTCCTCAGAATCCTGCACACATTCTCTGATCTCAACATTTGTTTTCTCCTTCATTTCTTTCACTACTCCGTCATCTCCTTCTCTCTCCATCTGCCTCCCTGTTTCTCCGGGCTGCCTCTGAGCCTGGAATAGAAACAGAAAGTGCTCCACCAAGATGGTTCCCACTCACAACAATGACAAGTAGGGGAAGCACCTCAACGCCCTGGCCAAATTTCCCTTAGTAATATAACTGGATCTATTTCAATAAATTGAATTACCATTTTGTTAAACCTCAGTACATCAAGACAGTCTCATAAAAAATGTCAGTTTATCAATGGATGAGTTCATCATAATACCCTTCAGTGAATTTAATGTATGGCCAGTAGCATTTATAACACTACAGCCTGGAAATGTAAAATGTGCATCAGTACAAATGATATACCATCACCTGCAATAGTCAATCCCATTCAACTCAACTTGCTAGTGTGAGCAAATAATAGTGAAGAAGATAAAAAATATATATAGTAACATTTGCAATGTGTAAAGTCCCAATACTTGAAATAGGACAGCTCAGTCAACATAAACCCATCCTGTCAAAAATATGATACACATGCCAGTGTAAAATGTAGGAGTGGTACACTAGGCAATACATATATACTAGACTTTGAGAAGTAGGACTACAGCTTTCGGAAAACTCGGGGTATCATAGCTCTCTTTATTAGCAACATCCTCCAAATGTTGGTCTCTCAACTAGTCTACATATTTTAGGGGACGGTGGACATCTAGCTGACATCTGCAAACACATTTTAGGGGAAGGTAGACATCTAGCTGACAACTGCAAACACACCTCATCAATTATCTTCTGTTCCCTTGCTATTACTGACATTATGAATGGAATATTAACAATCCTATTCCCCACCAGACATTGTATCTATTGATGCCAAGCTTCCACAGAATTCTGTGTTCATGGAAGACAGAGATGGTTCAAGGAAGATACATTTCAGAATTTAATTGGTAACAGAGCTGGAAACCTTGTTGTTAATGAAGTCCTTGAACTGAATGTATGAGGCTGACATAACACATACCAATCAGTAAAATATATATGCAAATCTCTAATCTCAGATGAAAAAGTACTGCTTACATCATTAAATGCTGCTCGAACTTCATCTAAAAAAGATAATGCCATTATGCACCAATTCCTTAACTCCTAACTGAAAGCTAGGAGATTTCCCATACAACATAGACAAGGTAAAACTCTGAATTTTTTGTCAGACATTTTGACTGAAATGGAAAAGACATCCTTTTACATTCAGCTACATCAATGTTATTCTGAATACTCTAAATAGTGACTATCTCAAAGTCAGTCATTACATATTTAACAGTAGCTGTCATATTGCTAGTAAATAAAATATATACTACCACATGTAATTGTAGGCTTTTCATGATTTCCTACTCATTAGGCAGTACACTAGTAGCATGGTTTTAGTATTTCCACAGTATATAATGAAAGCATGTGCTGAATATAATGGCCTACAAATACCGCCTTTTGTTAAAAAAAATTCCATCTATCCATCAGCCATATGGTAGCCTGGCTCATATCTGAAATTGTCTGCAGTGGAAAACATGAAGGTATGCATTCTGGTCTGTATGTCAGTCATATGCTTTTGCAGGAATGCACCCATTTTTAAAGGATAATCTTCTGTGGATATGTTACTAACAGGTACATCTCATGGGCATTTGTTAATAGCACTTCCTTTTAACCCTGTTCACCTGTTGTAGTATGGCTTTACATATTGGAAAAGACACTGTGCTTTCAAGCAGCAAACTTGCCACAATATTGTCTACAACTAAACAGGGAGTATTCCTCAACATAGATGAGCACATGCTTGATATCTTTCCACTTCACTAGGGTCCAGAACATGCTGATGTCCACCAATTTCACTAGTTCCTCACCATCTACATTTTAAACAATTGTCAAACCTTTACATCTGTCACTTGACTTCAGTCTACAACAACATTATTTTTTATTTTTGGCACATCTCTTTAAATGATGTCATTCCCATCAATGATTACCATCCCTTTATCTCATTGGGATTTTGTACTTTTATATATTCCCCCCAAAGAGCTGTGCTAAATCAGCCTTATGTACATCCATGTTACTCAATGCACATTTTTATCAATGTGTAACCCTACATATATACAGTCACTCTTCATCCTTGTGCGACTCGTATTATGATTGTGTGCTGCTCTCTGCCAAGGCATATCTTGCTTTTCTGGCTGCTTATGTTTACTTACTGCTACTACTACTTTAACTCATTACATCCGAATGACACCTCCAGGGGCATGTGCAGTTAACTCCTACTGATGCTTCTAGGCATCAAATATTGCTTGTTCATATTAACGTCAGTAATTCCAAAACCATGCTATGTACAAGTTTTAAAAGATTTCATCTTAAAGCTGACACAATGATGAACTCAACTGTATTAATATTTGTTGTCTGTATAGTGCAGGTAAAGAGATATTAAATGTTGTTTTTATGATATTAATTTATATAGATATAATTTTCACATTTTTTTAAATATCTCAAAAAAGAAGTAACAGAACTCCTTAGCGTTACATGAAAGCTCTCACCTAGCTGAACAAACTGCTGCTGACAGTATGTGTGTAACTTGAATGGTTGCTGGTGCAGCTAGAGTGCTTGCCTACCCCATTTCCATCCTAATCAATAGAACCATTACTGAAGGCACCATCCCCTCTCTCTGGAAAATCTCACATATTATCCCACTACATAAGGGCAGTAACTCAACCGAACTCTCAAACTTTTGTCCCAGCATGATATTACTTGCTAGTTTTTTTAGTATATTGTTATAGTGTACCTTCTTGTAATTCATTATTTTTAATCATTGTTATTATTTCATAATCTACTTAGCTTAATGGAGTTTATCTCCCCGGGCCTCTGCTAAAAACGGACATGTATCCAGTTGGACTAGCCCAGTCAACAAATGTAAAATAAATAAAATAAATAAATATTGTAAGCTGATAACACACCAAACAGCCAATACTTAATCCAGCGAAAATTTCTTTTATTTCTTTTCCAAAAGACCTGGTACCTCGGCAATTCGCCTTCAAAGGATCACAATTCAATATAGCACAGTGGCAGTATTTATATAAACATTAATTGAATCAATCAATCAATTAGTTATGTAGTTAATTCCAAAAAAGGAGGGAAAAGAACTTGTATATATATTTAAAGTGATCACACTATAATTTTTTTAAATGAATATTTATATGAATTATATACATTCTAAATATACTAGTTATATTGTTTTATTAGTAATATCATATATAAATATAAACATATTGTTTTATTATATAAATTTAATTATCAAAAAATATTACTAATATATTAAATAATTCATCAAATAATTCATCACATTCCTAATTCTAAGTTAAGACCAAAAGGTTTTAAAGTATTGAACTTTAAAATCATCCTAGTTTCTAGCTCCAATAATCTATCACAAATATTATCACCTCTACAACAAAAAGGCTTACCCAAAATGCTGAATTTTAAACTATCTGATTTCCCTTCATGAGCTTCAAAGAAGTGTTTAGCAACTGGACTAGATAAATTTAAATTCCGAATGTCTCTTAAGTGCTCTAGAATTCTAACTCTGACCATTCTTTTGGTTTGTCCAATATACCATATATTATTACAACTGCAAGTAAGTGTGTATACAACGCCAATAGATTTACAATTGAAATAGTGCTTGGGGTAGTGGTTAACATTGTTAATAGACCTGATATTAATAATTCTATCACATAGACTACAGGAACCACATCTAAATGATCCCAAGTTAGTAGTATGAGAGGTTCTTTTTATTAAGAGGTTATTATTTAATATTTCTTTTAAATTCTTTCCCTTTTTGTATGAAAACGTTATGTGGTGAGGAAAAAGCTCACCTATACAATCATCCTCACTAACCAAATGCCAAAATATTTTTATTATAGAAACAAATTTTTCAGAAAAGGCTGTATACCTAGTCACGAAAAATACCTCTTCCACGTCTCTATCTTTTTTGGTTAAATCTGAAACATTCATTTCTAACTTCCTAAATGTTTTATGCTTGTTCATAACATTATTCATACTTTTAGATAATTGCTTTTTTTCATACCCTCTTTCACATAATCTAAGAAATACCTCATTTAACTCATAATCTAACTCAGATTCTATACTAGTATGCTGATATATTCTTTTGAATTCTCCATGAGGCAAAGCTCTTAACAAGTGGGGGGGATGCATGCTAGTGGCATGCAAGAACATATTAACTGACGTACTTTTCCTGTAGGGTCTAAATCCAATGGTATTATTTCTTTCAAATAGGGTCAGGTCCAAAAAATTAATTTGATTTCTACTGATCTCATACGAAAATGAGAGATTATGTTCATTTGCATTCAAAGATTCAAAAAATTCACAAAATTCTAATACATCCCCTTTACATATAAAAATTAAGTCATCAATAAAACGCTTATACAAGATAACTCTATGTTTAAAGAAATCTGTGGGGTAAATAAACTTTTTTTCAAAGGAGTCCATATATATAATAGCATAAGTGGGAGCATAAGCAGCTCCCATAGCCGTCCCCTTGGTTTGTAAAAAATACTCATCATTGAATACAAAATAATTATGAGTCAAGCAAAATTCCAATAAAGAAATCAAAAAACTAGTCCTAGGACCTTCACCTAACATATTGTAAATGGCTTCAAGCCCCCACCTGATATTAATGTTTGTATATAAGGACTTGACATCAATAGTCACCCAATAGAAGTCACTGTTCCAAGAAATTTGGGATACTTCATTAATCAAATCTTGAGTGTTACTGATGTGAGCACTCACTCTATTAAGATAAATTTTCAACTGAAAGTCCAAAAAGACATTAACATTCTCCAAAAAAGAGCCTATCCCTGATACTATGGGCCTACCAGGGGGCTCAATTAAATCTTTGTGGATCTTTGGCAGAGCGTATAATATAGGTGTAAGAGGGTCCTTTATATACATTTTCTTAATATCAGCATGCAAGAAAAATCCCAGTCGTTCTCCCCTTTCCAAAAATGTTAACAATTCTTCATTGTAGAGTTTTATAGTATGATCACTTTAAATATATATACAAGTTCTTTTCCCTCCTTTTTTGGAATTAACTACATAACTAATTGATTGATTGATTCAATTAATGTTTATATAAATACTGCCACTGTGCTATATTGAATTGTGATCCTTTGAAGGCGAATTGCCGAGGTACCAGGTCTTTTGGAAAAGAAATAAAAGAAATTTTCGCTGGATTAAGTATTGGCTGTTTGGTGTGTTATCAGTTTACCTACTTTTGTGCTTTTTGTATCGTTTGCTTTATCTAAATATTGTAAGCTGTTTACAAATATTACAAACATAACAGTTATTGTGCTTACTCTGACCTATAAAATTCAGTTTAAGACCCAGAACCTAAAAAATACTACCACTATAAAAATAGTTTGTGTTGAAGAGTTTGCCATTTATACTTCTTTTATAACTTCTATGGTTCCAGCTATATGAACATTTGTTTGAAATGTGAGGAGCTAATTTGATTATATCACAAGGCTTAGGCTCCACCCATTGGAAGTTCCAGTACAAATTTCCTGAGCTCCACTAGAGTGAATGAGTTAACAGAAAAAAAATTATACCATTACATGAGCAGAATTCTGAGACATATTGGGGCTCTTTTAGTGGGAAAAATAGATAAATTGGCTTATGCTGCCTACCAGGCTGTTTTCACAACATCTACTCTAATTGGGGAATAAGGCAATTACTCCTCATCACAGATATTTCTGCCTTTGGCAGAAGCATCAAAAGAAAGTATCTGATTGGGCTGTTGAATGAAACAGTGAGGAGCCACTTCTATTTGCTCAGACTGCCTCGTGTTAATGGTTCAGACTGAGGCAGCCTGAAAATGAAAGTGTTAGTAGTAGTGCAGTGGTGTAGAGGAATGGAAGCTTTTTTATTTTTAATTTTTATTTCTAGCTCTATATGTGCAAGTTATATAGTATGTAGGAAGATTTTCTCTGTGGGTATGTATATGTATTTATGAATGTATGTGTGTAGGGGAGATGCTCTGAAATGTCCCCAGTTTTTGCAGAATGTGTCTGATTTTGGCTTATATTTTGGTCTGCTTCTTGCAAAGCTTGTGTTTTTTATTGAAAATCAGAAAGGACTCCAGTTCCTAAATTATGACAGACATTTGAGTTTCAGACTTAGTAACATTAAGAAAGCATGCTAATGCAAACCCTGATATTCAAACAAGGTTAAATATATAAAGGCAATATCTATCCCTTTATTTTGGTCCTTTGTTCCCCCCCACACACATTTTTTAGCTTCCTGCTTGGTTATTGAGCTAAGGTGTTAAGAGATATGTGTATGTAGGGGGGTGCAATGGGTTGTGCACTGTATTTTGACAGTAGTGAGCAAAAATGATAAATTCCTGTGTGACAGGTATTTATATATTCATTCATTTGATAGTAATGACATTTTTGTGGTGTGCAGTCACAGTCATACAAATGCTTGTAATTGACCGATGGTCATGTGTGTACACACACACACATATATATAAATATATATATATATATATATATATATATATATGTATGTGTGTGTGTGTAATTCCGCGGTAGTGGTGCTGTGGTAGGGTTGTCGCCTCACAGCAAGATGTTGTCACGTTCGATTCTCAGCTAGAGCTTCTTCTGTGTGGAGGCATACGTGAGTGGGCATGTCTTCGTTGAAGGTTGTGTGTCAGGGCTTGTTACTCGGCACGTAAAAATCCACTACCAAACATTAGTGAACCGGAGTTCCGCTGTGACGACTCCTAACCGGGATAAGCCGAAAGACACAACATAACATATATATATATATTTGTGTGTGTGTGTGTGTGTGTGTATGTGTGTGTGTGTGTGTGTGTGTGTGTGTGTGTGTGTGTGTGTGTGTGTGTGTGTGTGTGTGTGTGTGTGTGTGTGTGTGTGTGTGTGTGTGTGTGTGTGTGTGTGTCTGTGTCTGTGTGCGTGCATAGATGCTGTGAACTGTCCCAGATTTCTGTAGAATATCTTTGATTTTTTTCTAATATTTTGGTTTGTTCTTTGTAATGTTTCTTCTTCTTCTTCTGGTGAATCATTTAGGCCTATAATCACTAAATAAATGAAAGACATTTGAATATCAGGATTAGTAGCATTCAAAAAAAGCATACTAATGCAAATCCTGCTGTTCTAGTAACTGTCTAAGTATATAAAAGCAATATTTATCCCTGATTTTATTCCTTTGCACCCCACTATTTTTTTAGCTTTCTCCTTGATTCTTGAGCTAATAGGTTGAAGTGTATGCGAGGGATGAAGTGGCTTGAACAATGCATTCTGACAATATTGAGCTGAGACAATACATTCACATATGGTAAATATTTTATGGGTTTATTCATTTGATTGCAATCAGACTTGTCAGGTATACAGTTGCCATTATACCAGTTGCTATAATTCATGGTCACGTGTGCTGACCACATGAGCAAGTGTGGTGTTTATTTATAATATATGTATGAGTAGGGGACATAGATGTTCTCGGTAGTCCCTGCTTTTCTGATTTTGCCTTATATTTGTTCTGTTCCTCATAATACACAAGTTTATTTTTTTTTGTGGGGGGGGGGGGTAAATCAGTCAGGAGAGTAGTTCCTAAATGACAGGTATTTGAGTTTCAGACTTACTATCCATCAGGAAAAGCATGCAAATGCAAAAGCCTGTTCTAACAATTTCCTAAGTAGATAATGGCAATATCTGTCTCTGAATTTGGTCCTTTGTCACCTATTATTATTTAGATTTCTAACAGGTCAGCTAAGAGGTTGAGAGATATATATGTGTGTGTGTCTGTCTGTGTTGGGGGGGTGTTGTAGTGTATTCTGACAACAGTGAACTGAGAAAATGCATTGCTGTGTGGCAGCTATTTAGGTGTTTACTCAGTCATTTATCTCATTCACACTTCTGAGATATACAGTCAGTCATACAAGCGGCTGGAGTTGATTGTTGATCAATGTGTAGTATATATTTGTGAGTATATGGATGCTGTCAAATGTCCCTGATTTTGCTGCAGGTTTTGCCGTCCCTCAAAAATGTTTGATTTTCTTGTAAATCACTCTGGATTACAGACAGCCAAAAACAGATATAGTTTCATACTTCTTAAATGCATGTTGATGAAAAACCTCTTGCTCTATTAACTTTTAAGTGAATTAAAGTTATGTTTAAAAACTCTTTATATACTGACTGTTTTAGACAAAGTGTGAGTTATTGAATCCTGACTGCACAAAGCCAGACCTGTTACAATCTTTCTTTCTCAGAAAGAATAACAATAAACTCATTGAAATCAGAAAATAAGGTAATCATAAAATAGGCAGACAAAGGATCAGCAGTGGTTATCCAGGACTGTGCTGACAATATCGCTGAAGCTAATAGCTTTGTGATCACACAGACTGCTGACTAAGGATCCAACTCAACCGTACTAAAAATAAATAACAAAGGAACTTTAAGTCTTTTTCAGATTCCATCCAGGGCAAACTAACTGACCTCATTCCAAATCAGCCTTGGCCAGAGTTTTCTACATGCCACCAGAAATCCATAAGCTACAAAATCCAGAAAGACAAATATCACCTGACAGAAGGGATATCTCAGTTTATGGAGAAGTTTTGAAGCCACTATTCAGTGAGAGGTACAGCTATATTTAAGGCACTGCTTATTTTCCTCATATTCTGTCCTGGTTATCATGACCAACCATCTAACACTGCTTTAGCCATAATGGGTGTTATATCACTCTATGCAAACATCCTGCACAATTATGGCATTACTGCCTGTCCCCACAATGGGTCTTATATCACTCTATGCAAACATCCTGCACAATGATGGCATTACTGCCTGTCCCCACAATGGGTGTTATATCACTCTACACAAACATCACACATGAGGATGGCATTGCTGCCTCTCTCAAGTACTTGTAAGAGAAAGCAGATAATTACAACATTATCCAGACATAGCAGGACAACATATAGCATTTATTCTGACACAAAACAACCTTAATGGAAAACATTATGGTCAGACTATGGGCACTGCAAAAGGCATTAGTATGGCTGCACAATATGCAGACCTCCTCATGACAAACCCAGAAGAGGAATTTCTACAAAACCGCAGGCACAGACCACTCACACATCCATTTTCTTAATGACCTATTTAAAATCTGGACACATGGCACCAATCAAGGAACTCCACCAAGAACTCAACAGTCTCCACCCATCTGTTAAACTCTCCTTGGAGTCCTCGACATCAAGTGTAATCTTCCTTGTTACTGTACAAAATGGGGCATTACAGACATTTGTCTACAGGAAACCATCTGACCGACAGGCAGATGTACCTGCACAGAAGCAGTAATCATCTATGCGACACAAAGAAGTCAGTTATTTATGATCAAGCACTTGGATATCACCACATTTGTTTTAATGAGGCAGAAAGAGAGAAGAGAGAGAGCTGTCACAGCTGAAAAATGTCATGCTTGTTCAAAGTCACTCTGCCAGCGAGTTTGGCAGAACTGTAGACAAAGCAATAACAGCTACCATGAGAACAGCCATTTCAGTATAAAGAGGCGAACTCCTGTTAACATCACTGACAACCTATCATCCAGAGTTTAAAAAACTGTACAAAATCAAAAAGGACTGCCAGCCAATGTTCAGTGAGAATAAGTTCAGAGACATTTTCCAAATTCTCCCACTAGAATATTCTTGTCAGAAGCACACTTAGACCAGAACAGAACATAGTCCAGACTGGAACAAAACCCTTCAACCATCCAAGATACGAAACATGCCACATGATTTATACAACTTCCAACATAATTTCACATAAATGAAGTTTCACAATGCAGGTTCATTTACTTGCACTTCCAAAAATTGTGGTTTATCTAATCAAATGAAGGAAATGTACAGAGACCGGTTACACAGGAAAGACAGGCCAGTTACTCAGAACTAGGATGAATGCCCATAGACGCACATTTACAAATAGAATGACAGAAAAGCCAGTATTAAAACACTTTTCCCAGTCTGATCATTCTGTATCAGATATGACAGTTATGCTTCTTAAAAGATATATCTGTACACACTGACAGAAAAATAATGTAGATTAAGTTATTTCAAATGTTTAATATGACAGTTAGTGGTCTGAACAAGCATATTGCTTTTATAAGACACTATAGTCAATGTTTCTTTTTGAGCAACTTACAGTGGACACAAATAATGTATACTGAAGAGGAACTTTTTTTTATTTTATGGAAATGCATGATTTATAATGAATTTACTCTGAATTCAAACTGCTCACTATTTCAGAATAGTAACTGTTAAGGTTACAGGGTAGTTACCTTTACCTCCACATTAGGCAACTTTCTAGTCAGAATAGTAGTAACCATAAATTTAATGGTCAGTAAAGCCTTAATGTTTAGCAATTTTAACAGTATAACAAAACGTTGTCCAATTCTGCTGTTCAGAATTTAGGCTGATATAACACCTTTTTCTTTTCTCCCTCTTTCTCTGTCTAGCTCTCTTTCCCTCAGTTAAACCACAAGTTGTGTAGTGTATTAACTTCATTTAACATCAGTGCATTATAACTCTATATCTTATTCTTTTGATAGGCTTTAACTTTCTCGTCATTGTGAACTGGGCATTATTGCTAATACATATTTTCTGTTAACCAAAACATCTTTTTCACAGAGATTTCTTGTTTAAACAGACTAACTTACAAATTATAACTTCTTGTTTTCCTTCTCTTGATTTTAAGTGATCGTCCTACAAATATCTTGTTTTGAGGTTTATTGCCTAATTAAATGTCAAAGCAGTGTCTCCAAGTGTTATCTTCTCTGTTAAAGCAATCCTAACTCTAATGCACATGCCACAATTTGATTTTTATAGCATGGTGTGAGGATGTGAGGTATTGCCAGCTATGCCAGGAGAAGTAGTTCAGTGGATGTGTACCATATGCCAGCATAGCTAGATGGAGTTTTTTTAAAGAATTATATGTCATTTGTATATCAAACAGATTTGTACAGGTACTTGTATTGAAAATGTATTTGTAAAGCTGCTTGTGTTAAAAATATACCAGCAGTGGGTCCTGCTGGACAGAAAAGAAATACACCTGTATGTCAGATTGTATTGTAACTGTTGAAATGAATATATTGTAAAAGAGGATACTGGAAGAGAAGAGGTCAATCTCAGTCCAGCTGACTTTGAAACATATTCTGAAATTATATTACCTGGTTTAGACCATAAAGATTGTATATTAGAGTTCTGGTTGCAGCCAGAGACAAAATATCTGTGACACCAGGACTAGAAGTCCTACTGTATTTTTCTTAGGGGTGAACTAATTGCCACACTGGAAGGGTGGACATTTTTGAAATGATTTTATAGCTTCCAGATGCTATAATACATCTTATCAATATTCTGCATGTGTGTATATTATGACAGGTATGTGATAGATTCTGGTTCTGTTTCTAGTAAAGGGGTAGTGTGGGAACTAGAAGCCAGGTGACCAGATGCATGTGATGCCATTTTGTAATCCAGCACTGAGATTATGTTTTAATATTATGTGAGACAGAAGTCTCAAGGCAGTCTATTTGCGAAACCTGACAAAAAGGGAAGACCGCTCACCAACTTCATCTTGCCTTGCTCTAGTAAGGGAATTAGGGGACAGTAATTTTTTTGATCAATCACAAAAGTATAGTGAGATTAGTTAAGTACTGTTTTCTGAATCTGTGTGAATCTATCCATCTGTTTTATTTTTAATATTTACTGTGATTGAAACTCTGGTCTTTATTGTAAATAGCTATTTATTATTTCATGTTCTTTTATTATTTATTATTGAAGATATTTAAACTTTTCATTGTGGCTGGTCTTTTAGAGAATATTTTAACCTTTGGTAGTACTTGTATTTATTTGGTGACATGGTGGCCACTCCTGAAAGCATTGCTGCATTGATCAAACACTATCATTTGTATTAGTTTAATTTTAATCATTATAAATGGGAAGAGCCTTAGAGTAGATGGCTTTGGAGTATTCTGGTGGCAGTATCTACCTTATAGTCTGGGCAGAGGGGGCATAGCTGGTAAATCTGTGTCAACCTTTCCCAAGTGTGTGTGTGTGTGTGTGTGTGTGTGTGTGTGTGTGTGTGTGTGTGAAAATCAAACCTCAAAGAGTGTGTGTGAGGACTTGGCTTGGAACACTCGGCTGAAGACTCAGCTCTATAGCTGTGGTCAGTGTAGAGTCTTATTTGAGGCCTGGTGAGAGAGATGGAACCCAGCCCCATGATGGGAGTGTGTTCCATGTGTACCCTTAAGGGAAACTGTGCTTGGTGCAGAGATCTGCATCTAGAAATACTTGTGTATCTATCTTTGTTCCAAGTGAACTTCCCTCACCAGTGTCAGTGGTGAGGATTGAGGCTCCTTGATTACTGGCCTAGAGCAGTAACATCACACATGGCATGACCCTGGACTCCACATTTTCAGTCTCTCTCTCTTTCTCACTCTCTCTCACACACACACACACACACACACACACACACACACACACACACACACACACACACACACACAAACACACACACAGTGTCTGTCTCTGAGGTAGGGTCTGAGCTGCACTAGCATTTTTCAAGTAGTAATTTTTTTAGCCAGTTGGAAATGATGTACTTCAACTGAATATAGAAGCACTGTATCTAATGTAAGTAACTTAATTTCTAATGAAGAACTCATGCCTGCTCAAAAGCTGGCTGATTACAAAACCTATGTTGGCCCAATATATTACATCACTTCTGTATTCCAGTGTCCTTGTGTTCTCTGATTTTTGGGTCTTTTCCCTTTCACTGTTGGCTTTCTTTAGAATTTTGAGCAAAAAAGCTGGTATAGAAGCTTGCCACTGCCCTTGATTTTGCTTCATAGTTTGGTCTGTTTCCTTGTACAATGTTTGTCTTTCAGGCAAATGAGTGAGGATTGCAATGATGTAATGATAACATGCATTCGAATTTCATCCTTAGTAGCCTTCAAAAATAAAAAGTATGCTAATGTAAAGCCTGTTGTTCTAGCAACTCTTCTAAATATATAAAGGCACTATACGTCTCTGATTTTTGGCCTTTGTCACTCATTTTTTAGCTTTCTCCTTTATTCTTGAGCTAAGATGTTGAGAGCATTTTTGATTGCAGTTGATTGCATTCTATGTTCTGAGAAGTGAGCTGAGAAGACAAATTCTTGTGTTATTTATGTATTTATTTATTCATTTGATGTCAATCATACATCTGAGGTCTACAGTCATACTCGTACAAGAAGTTGTAATTGATAGTTGCATTTGTGTGTGTGTGCGTGCGTGTGTGTGTGTGTGTGTGTGTGTGTGTGTGTTTGTGTGTGTGTGTCACTTTGTATGTATTTTGCAGGATGTGTCTGATTTTTTTGCCTTATATTTTTGTCTGTCATTTGTAAAGTTTGTGATTTTCTGGCAAATCAATAAAGATTACTATTACTAAATAATGATGACTGACATTGAGTTTCAAACCTAATATCCTTCAAAAAGCATGCTAATGCAAAGCCTTTTATTCTAGCAAGTTTCTTTTTATATAAAGGAAATAGCTCTGATTTTTTTTGTCATTTGTCCACCATTAGTTTTTAGCTTTCTCCTTGATTTTTGAGCTAAGAGTTTGAGATGTTTGAGAGGGGTTGCATTTGGTTGGACTTTGTATTCTGACAGTAGAGGGCTAAGAAGAGGAATTCCTGTGTGGTAGTTATTCATTCATTTGGTCATAGTCAGATGTCTAAGGTGTTCAGTCACAGTCATATGAGTTGATGTACTTGACAGTAACATATGGTGTGTGTGTGTGTGTGTGTGTGTGTGTGTGTGTGTGTGTGCACGTGTGTGTGTGTGTGTGTGTGTGTGTGTGTGTGTGTGTGTGTGTGTGTGTGTGTGTGTGTGTGTGTGTAGGGGTTGAAATTACAGTGACCATTTTTTTTTCTTCATTTCTGATATCTGATGTGTATGCAATCACTAAGTGATGATTTTCAAATGTTTTAGTTACACATACTTTCTTAGATAGAATTATCAGTTTAAGTTATTTAAATTGTAAGAATTCACATGAGTACTTTACAAAATTATATGCAACAAGTAGGTCTGGGTGTTAAGAAATCACTTTATATAAAATTATATTTCAGAGCTTAGAAATACTAGTTTATAAAACCCGATTCTTCTATGAAGATAGGCACTAAATGTTGGATATTCCATATCATCGGAATGCAATAAATAAATAAGTGAGCAGATAAATAAATGATAAAATATTAGGATAGTGCACTAACAGTTCTAAAAAGAGGTATAATAGCTGATTTATGTTTAGGCTATTCTTTCATTTATGAAGAATTGCATCAGAAATGTAACTCAGTTAATAACTACAATCAGGGAAAGTTTCAGATCTGCTGATCACATTGACTCCTACTATACAGCTTATTGCTAGTTCTTGGGTAAGTAAACTATAAGAACAGATGTTATGTCTGTTTATATCTTAAAGCTAATGAGTAGTATGTTGTCCTATTGAGACTACAGAAAATGACCTGCTAATTAATAATCTCACAGATTTGCTAGCATACATATGATACTGGTAGCTTCTAGCAAAAATAAGTGAATGTACAAATGCTGTTTTTATTATATTGCCTTAACTACCATACTTTGTGCTAACTTCTTGCTACTCACCACCACTGTTTCTCTCTCTCTCCCACACGTACCCTGCTCTTCATTGTGCTGTTCCAGCCTACCTACCTGGTGACAAAGGACCCGTCCAAAAAAAAACGGTGGTTTCATCTCTCAACCTCTCTTTCCTGCACCCTCTCTGAAGGAAGCAAGAAAGTATGTTATCTATGTCCTGCCTGTAAAGCCTACTACCATCCACTGTTGCTTCAGGGGTTCTAAAGCACACTACAAGCCTAGACAGTCAGCAGCCTTTACCCCCCAGCTATCTACCCTGTAACCAAAACACCTCCACCACCTTATAGTAACCCCTCTTACTAACTTTTCCCCTTCCCTAATCTGACACTAGCTAACCCCCTTACTGAATTGCTTGTAATACTAGCTTTGTCCAGTAGGTGGCACCCCTATCCCATCCTTTATTCTCCTGCGTATCCATCTGTTATTCTGCTTTTATTACTCTATATTGCTAATGACCTTGAACTACTCTTAAATCTCACACTTTAACCTTTATTTTAACTTGCTACACCCTCCTGTTTTCTAATAGACTCCTTACTTATCTCTGCTCTTTCCCACTTTAGACTGACCTAACTTACCTTCAGTAACTAGCTTTGCTGATTGTTTCTCCTCTAGCTGCTCCATTACCTGTCTCTACCTGCTCTGTTCGCCCTGCAGGCTCACTCTGCTCCCCTACCCTACCCCCAATTCCCACCGACCCCCAGTGCTGTTAGCCTTATACTTCTACAGCCATACCCCCTCCCCTTATCACCCTATCACTGACTACTTCTACTTAACAACCCCACTCCCAACCTCGATTCTGTAAGTAGTTTATGCATTTTAAGTCCACGCCCTAACCTCTCCACTCTACTTCATCCTCTATTGCTAACATTATATAGCCTTCTCTCCTACAGCCACCTCTATTTTATTTTATTATACACTTCTTCTCTCAACCTACTCTACCTCTTACAGCACTCTCTCCTTCTCCTACCTCTATTTTAACATATACTAGATGCCTTCCCTCAACTTACTCTACCGCTTTACCTTCACATCCTAATGGCCCTAACAAACAAGTATATTCACACAAACCTACTACTCTTAACCACTATTCTAGTTTCTCTTACTCTACCATACACACTAACCTTTGAACACTTTTCTCTTCCTGAACACCACCACCTCTACCAGCAAACTCTACCAGTTTCTCACATACACTCCCTCAACCACATTAATATAACCTCCACTTCTATGTACATACTTCCAAAGTACCATAGATCTACCCATGTTACTTACTGTTTTGTTCCCAGTAACCCACACAACCTAACATCTCAAGCTACCATTACCCCAAAAAGACCATCTAACTCCCTCTTGATAGCTCACCTCATCATCCATAGCATTAACAATAAAATTACCCACCTACATGCACTCTTAGAAGTGCATGCATTCGATATTCTCTGTATTAGAGAGACATGGCTAAAACCCTCAGCTCAGGACGATGAAATTACCCCTCCTGGATATAATATTCTGAGATGTGACCGAAAAACCAAAAAGGTTGGAGGTGTAACCATTTTGTATAAATCAGAACTCCAAGTTTCACTCTTCAATGTGCTCCTGCCCTCAAATACTAATGCAGAAACCCTTACTGCTAAACTTCAAATCAGCAACTTCAAATTGATATATCTAATATGTTCCTATCTCCCCCCTGGAAACAATATCAGTACTCTTGAAAACATACTTAGTTGCCTCTCTACCCACCTACCTCAGGAAACCATTGTGCTAGGTCACTTTAATATAGACTGGGCAACCTGTAGATCCCCTAATCCTATCAATCACATAAATCTTTACGGATTCTCACAAACAATAACCACACCTACTAGAATCCATAAACCAAGCAGCAAGGAAACCACCCTAGACTGGATCCTTCTAAACAGCCATCTTGATAACTATAAACCAGGAACCCTTCCAGATGATATCAGTGACCATGCTCTAACCTATATTATTAAACAAAGAGTTCATAGCCCTAATACTAATATTTTTAAAACCTCCTGTTCTAAAAAAAACTTTCATCCAGAGACCTTCCAAAATGAACTGAAAGCATGTGACTGGCCACCAATGTATCATCTTCAACTTGATGAAGCAGTGACCTACTTTAATACTAGATTCCTACAAATCCTAGATTACCATGCCCCCTATCGCTCTTCCCGAAAAAGTACCAAAATTGCCCCATGGCTCACAAAACAAACTAGGCAAAAGATCCTCTTAAGAAATAAAATGTGGCCCAAATAGAGAGCCTCTAAAAGTCCATCAGATCACCTTTACTTTAAACAGTTAAGAAATGCCATCAAAAAAGACATTCTGCAAGACAAAACAAAACTATTACCTTCACCTCCAACAAACCCACCAACAAAAACCACAAAAGTTCTGGTCATACATCAACAAATTACTTCAGCCAGGGCATTCTAAAACTCCTGCACCATCAGGATTCAACCATAATAACTCTAACCAAATTCCTGATGCCTTTAATAACTATTTTACTGAAGCCATTCAAACTCTAGCTAATACATTACCACCTATTACCACTTCCCCATTAAATACCATGAATAGTCCAGATCCAACCTTTCATATACAACCTCTACCTACATCCCTCATTTGCAACCTCCTTCAAAAACTCAAACCATGCACCCCTTCTGCTGACTGTCTTCCAGCTGAATACCTACAAATTGCAGCTAAAGCCATTGCCTATCCCATCTCCATCCTTATAAATAGAACAATTTTAGAAAGCAAAATCCTTCCATATGGAAAGTCTCCCATATCATCCCTCTACATAAAGGTGGGACATCTACTGAGCTTTCCAACTTTTGGCCAATCGCCTTACTCTCTCCAATAGCTAAAATAATGGAAAAATGCATCCATAGACAACTACATGACCACCTTCTCCATAATAATTTACTTGCCAACTGCCAGCATGGCTTTAGACCTTTCCATAGCACAACAACTGCCCTGCTGTCCTTTTCTGACTGTATAAACAAAAATCGTAACAATAACTCTCTTTCCTCTGCACTATTTATTGACCTTTCAAAAGCCCTTGATATGGTTAACCATCACATGCTTATTGATGTACTAAAAGCCCAATCACTTGACACACAAGCAGTACGCTGGTTTAAATCTTATTTAGAAAACAGACAGCAAGCAGTGCTTTAGGATAAAACTCTTTCTACACCCCTCCCTGTGAACATAGGAGTACCACAAGGCTCTATTTTAGGCCCGCTTCTCTTTTTATTAATGATCTACATGCCAGAATTCCTCAAGTTACCTGCATACAATATGCAGATGACTCTACTTTAATATGTTCAGCCAAGTCCAACCTCACTCCAGACCCTCACCCAGACAGTATTTAACACTGTTGAAAATTGGTTCATGCAACACTGCCTCCTTCTGAACCCCCAAAAAAACAAAATTAATGCTGTTTGCTCCTACTCAAAAGTCATCACAACTTCACTTCACAGTAACCTCTAACAATGGAACTAACATATCCCCTGACACTACAACTCATCTCCTGGGAATAACAATTGACAACAACTTTAGCTATGATGACCATATTAATACTACTATAAAGTCTGTCAACAAAAAACTAGGCACCCTTTATAGAATCAAACCACTATTGCCCAGACCCACCTGATCTCTACCCTGTTCTATGCTTTTGCAATATATACCAATCTTTCTAAAAACAACCTTACCAAACTTTCAACCAGTTACAATAACATAGCCCGATTTTCCACTGGCACCCCTTTTAGAACTCACCACTGTCACAACCTCAAACAACTGGGATGGTTAGAACTGCAGAACCAACTACTTTGTCAACAACTTCTTATCACCCAAAAGATCTTATACCACTCTAATAATACCACAATCCTCACTAATCTGATTACCCCCTATAAAAATCTTGCAACACTATGCTCAGCTAATAAGCTTCTAGTTTCGACTATTAAATCCAACAACAAAGCTGGGGACTCACTTTTCACCAACACAGTCGGAAAAACCTGGAACCAGCTTCTTAGTGAACTTTCCACCCTTGCTTCCACACTGCTTTTTAAAAAAAATATCTTAAGGGCATAAGTTAATTTGAGCCACTGATTTATCTAACTGTGTATTCTCTGAAGGCCAGCAGCTGGTACAGCTGCAGCTCTCATGTCAGACAGAAGCTGCAGAAAGATATTTGGCAGTCTCAGCATTTTTTATATAGGCTGCTAGTCAGATCTATCAAATCGGTATGTTTTCCATACAGACCACACAGATAACCATGTATATATATTTAGGTAAAACTTACTGGGTAATGATTCTGCATAATACTGTTAATGTGTGGATGCTGCAGTGGTGGTGCTGTGGTAGCATTGTCACCTCACAGTTAGACGTTGCCCGTTCGATTCTCAGTTAGAGCGTCTTCTGTGTGGCGACATGCGTGAATGGGCGTTCCTTCGGTGAAGGTTGTGCGTTAGGCCCGGCAAGCCAGCATGTAAAAATCTACTGCCAATCATTAGCAGACCGGAGTTCTGCTGTGGCGACCCCTAACTGGGAAAAGCCGAAAGACACAAACAAACAAACAAACTATTAATGTTTGGATATCATACTTAAAGGTACAATGTAATAAGGCATTTAAAGCTTAAACAGATACCTGGAGTTGTCACCTTCTAGGTTCATCCCATCATCTGCAAGTAAGAAAGGTGACCACTAAATAATGAATGAATAAACAAGAAGGTAAGAATTAATTTTAACTTTAGAAAGTTTGTTCACCCTGCTACCTTTCCCCCTAATCATACATTTAGTTTTAATGTTTCTAATCTTCAACCTCAACCTCTTCCGCAGATTTCTTCAAGTTGATAGTCTTATCCCTAAGGATACTACACCTTTCAGCTTCTTTGCTTATGAATTCTGGACAAATCCAAAAATAATTGGATGGGGTCAAATGAGCAAAATCTGGAACAATGTATAACTATTTCTCTTCCTCGCTTAAAATATTAACAGAACAAAAAGTTTTGCATTTTCTGAGCAAAACACAGTATGAAATTATTTATGGCATTAATGACTGACTGTAATCCTCTGTAATTTACCAGAAAATTAAAAAAATCAAACAGTCTGTGAAGGATAGGGCAAAATATGAGGCAAAATCAGGGACAGCTGAGAGGTATTCTCCAAGCCAGTCTTAGATTTTATGGGAATTAACAGAGCACCTGTTGAGAGCCATCAGCAATGTGCTGACTGGGAGATAGACAGTAATAGTGGGGCTATGAGACACCCCTACTTACCTCTTCTTTCTCAACAAATTCTGTTCCACTGTACAGATCACATGGTAGTTGTAACTACTAACCACGTATCTTGATAGAGAGCAATAATTATCACACACATTATGTCTGGGACATATGGTAACCTCTCATAATTTCCTACACTATTTCTGCACACTGTATCAGTGAGGATAGACAGTGTCAACAAGTTTCCTTATTTTAACAAGGGTCCAATATCTTTTATAGCTCATTAGTCAAAACATCATCACAAAAATCAAACTATAATTGGGCAATAATGTTATTGTTTCCTATCAGGCTCAAAAATATTTCTCTAATAATGTTTGTCCAAAACCACTGTGAACCTATAATTGGTCAGTAAGGTCTTATTTCTTCCCATCCCCCCTTTTTAATGGAAAAGTAGCCCTCCCTATGCCATGGCTCTAGAAGGTTCAAAGACTATGTCCAAGAGTTAAAGAGAATGAAAAAAATATATAAGCTGAGACCTTCACATTAGACTTAAATATTTCACTTTGAATATCTTCTACACCAGAAATGAATGAATGCTGTTCATAGGTGAATATTAGGCTAACTGTCCTGTAGGTTAATTTTAAGTCTAGTCTGTAATGTGAGGTCAGAATTAACCAAACCCTGTATCTTGTGTCTATGAGGTGAGGTCAGAATCAATCACACTCTGTATCTTGTGTCTATGAAGTAAAGAGCTTAACCATTATGCCAAACACATCCCCCGTACTAGCAGACACAATGTAATTAAGTACTACAGCAGTAGAGGAAACAGTTTCAGTTTTGAAACTCTGCTAAACTGAGAGGATTGTAACAAATAATGCAGGAAATACTATGCAAATTGTCCTTGTGGGCCATTTTCCAGACAAGCCAATTTCTTTTCCAAATATGAGAATCAAACTCTATATCTTGTGTTTGTGAGGTAAACACCTTAACCATTATACAACCTCCTAGTTATTTTTTAATTTGTCAGCAGAATTCAAGAATTAATTCATTGAAGACCCATCTCAGCCACATCCTAGGAGATACTAGACAATGCAGCCATAATGCATTTACAACACAAATTCAACCTACTGTGACTTCCATGTGCATGATTTCATATTATTAGTAACAGTAGTATTATTAGCAGCAATACTAATTTACAGTCTGCAGTAGTTTCAACGCATATCTTCCCAGATTTGTGTTTCTTCATATACTGTGCCTCACTCCTCGCCCTAATTTATTCCTTCACTTCTAATATTGATCTGTAACTCACTATTTCGCTTTCACCTGACCCTTGCTGTTTACTGAACCTACAGGATTCTGTAAACTTGCTTACTGTGCCTGGCTTTTCTGGATTACTGTTTTTGTGATTTCCATTAGGCTATTTATTTAAAAATGCCATTACAATACTGTTGTTCCAAATCACTAGGGTACCTTAAATGCATTTTTATTTGTGATACAGCTGCAAATTTATTTATATTATTATAGTCTCATTTGATCTATTGTGTTGCATGCCACATTACTGCATTTTGTACATCGACTATATGTTTTATTGTGCAGTTTTGTCATAGGTAAGTACCAAGGTAGCTGTCCTTATGGGTCATTTTAAGCCTAGCCAATTTCCCTTTTGGTACTTAAATTATAACCTGTCTTATTTGGTGTTAGATTGGCCTTACCCAACCCATGTTTGATAATTATATATTACGCCTAGTTAGAATAACAGGAATCATACCACAGAAAATTTGAGGGGACACATGCATGTGATAAAGCATTTAGGAGCTGTTTCTGTTTAGTAGTATAGGAGACAGTCCTGGGATATACTTTCAGTTTCCTATCCATATATCCATGTTTTACTTGAATATAGACAGGGATGAGCTTTGTTTTATGTGGCTGGAGAGTCTGTTCCAGAGCAGCAGTATCCTTTGCGAGATATACCTGTGCCTCCAAATTGTTCTATTGATCCTACAGAAGTTGTTTAGATCCCTAGACTGAGTATTTCTGATGCCATTTGACTTGTTGATGTGCAGTAAATCCATCAGGATTATGTCAGAGGATTCCTTGTATGCCAGACACAGGTCACTTCTTAAAGCACTATAGGATACCGAGTATAATGGTAGGGCTTTAAGTCAGTCCATATTGTTTAGTCCTTGTATACTTTTCGTAAGGTATTTCTGTGGGTGTTCCATTTGTTGCATGTGTCTAGACAGATACATGCCAAAGGTGGTCATTGTTCTCAGTGATTGGCAAAATAAGTGACAATGACATCCCCAGATCTGAGCAGAAACCTTTGTTAAAAAGGTGCGGAATATAGAAGGACTTTCTTATGACAATGGATACATATTGGTTGAAAGTTTGGATGATGTCCTTATAAGTTCCCAAATACTAAACAACATAATCACATCTTAGGGGGTTCATTGTCTATGTGGCATTTCTCTGGGTAGATAACTTCCTAAAGGATACACTAATTCATGTTTTGGCATTTGATTTCAGTCCATGATTTTGGCATTAGTTATTTATTTGGGACAAGCCTTCCTGCTGGATGGCTAGGTCATTCTCTCTCTAGATGTACCCTGCAAATAGGTCTGATCCAGTCTCATAACAGTCAGTTACCAATCATAATAAAGCAATAAAGTCAGTATATTTAATCTTAGTGAAGAAGTTAGTTTTCAGATGAGATGAAAAAGAAGATTGGCAAAGTTTATATACAAGGGCAAAGATGATTCATGTATTTAGGTTCAGGGGTACTAAAGACTTTATTTTCTGAGTTCTTTGTACAGAAGAGTAGTTTAGTTAAGCAGTTTAAAGCTGCATCAGGTGACAGTGAAGCGTAGTCATATCAAAGGTAACCCTTGAGCTTGTGTCAGATTGATATACTGGTGTGATTTCTCAAAGGAGAGAGTAGTGTAAACCAGTATATGTTTTGGTGAGAGTCTAGAGTTTTATAGATGGTTTATTAGAACAGGAAGTTACTGTAGATTTTCTCTTTCTTATAAATTGAGTTTTCCTAGTAAAAGCAATTCTTATTCCTTCAGCCAAGAGTTGTAAGGCAGAATCAGTTGCCTTTAGATAGGATGCTACTTTAACCCACAGAGCACCCATGTCAGTAGAAAAGAAAAGTGTAAGACATTAGTCACAAGCTTGGGTATATGAAACTGTGAACTGTGACTGCAGTTCAAAACTTAGGGTGCTGGAATTAGACAGATAGATGAGAAAAGGGCAAGTCTTGTAAGCATAAACAACATTAGTTTAGTTATTTTTAATTACTGGTCATTTGCTTGTGTTTTAACCACGTAAGCATAGCACAAATATCTGACCAGGGATTTGAACCTACATCAGTACAGGTGCATACAAAATAAGGCCATTGGTTTGTAAGATGCAGTGCTGTACTCAGGAAATGAAAATACTGTTTTAATTACATGTTGATCTTCTGTGTAGAGGTAATGTCCTTGTGTTACTTTAAATGGCTTATTTGCCTCACAGCATTGGGGTATGGGATTCAGTCCTGACCTGCAGTCACCAATTGAGTTAAGTTTGTATGTTGTCCCACTGTCTGTGTGTGTTTTCTCTGAGTACTCTGGTTATCTCTCACATCCTAAGACCATAATGTTTGGCTGGTTACACTAAACTGCCTATATATACTGATTGTATCCTTGCCCCTTTGGCCAGGGCTGTAGCAGGAAAGTGCATGAGGCCTCCTTCACTTGCTGAGTTAACAAATTAGTAAACTACAATTAAAAATGTAAATTTTTATTTTTTTATTTATTTTTATTTGTTTATTTGACATTTGTTAACTGGGTTGGTATGACTAGGCAAAGCCCTTTTTCAGCAGAGACCCGAGGAGAAAAGCTCCAGTATTACAATGCATAGACATTTATTAGCACAGACATTTGTTACAAGTCAACAAAAAAAAAAAATAAAATGTGATAAAATATGAATTAAACAATGAATAACTATGGAAATATGTACATAATAAGTTTAGCTTTCTTTTTTCACATTCTGTAGAGAAATGAAAAAAGTACAAGTAACTCAGAGATAGTAACATCAGGGACTAACCTGGATACATGTCTGATAATAACAAAATAAGATCAGTTATAAGTAAATTTAGGAAGTGACCTTGTAGAGAGGGAAAGAGGTATATAGAGAAATGGCACTAGTAAAGAACATAAGAGGTGAAAAAGCATCAAGATATATAAGGTTGATGCTGGTAAAGTGTAGTAGAGAAGCGGTAGAAGAGTTTGAGGAGTAGAAGTTAGGAAGAACAGACAGCAGGAGGGGTCTGTAATAGGTCTGGTATGATATTAGCTAAGGGGCAGCACTCAGTGGTAGTGGAGGTTAGCTTATGTTGGGACCTGGGAGAGGCATATCCATGTTTTGTGGAAGTAGTCTTTAATTGCTATTTTAAAGGTGTTTGGGTGTTCATTTCAGTAATACAACTGGCATTGTGAGGCAGCTTATTCCAGGCATTTGCAATGGAATAGCTATAAAGTATTTTTCCAATATTTTTATTGGGCCTATATACGTGGAGAAGGTTCTGTTGTGAGCTGTGGAAGGAGAGTTTGGGGGTAGAGGGCTGGATGAGATTGCAGAGAGGAGGACAGGAAGAAGGTTGATGTAGAACTGAATTAGCCAATAGAAGCTGGGGTATTAGGATTTGGTGATGAAATTTCAGCCACTGCAAATTTCTTAGTGCGAGGCAATGGTGGGTGCAGTAAGATAGGTTGTGGGTAAATTGAACTATTTTGTTATAGGTAAGTTTGAGTTTAGTAAGAATATTTGATTAGAGGTGTGTGAGAATAGGGGCTGCATAGAGGATAGTGGGGAGTAGAAAGCCTTGTGCAAGGGAGAGTCTGGAGGCATCTGTAAGGTATTTATTATGTCTATAAAAGTTGGTTAAATTGCAGAGCTGCCTGTATGTGAGAAGGTTGGAAATGGATTTGGATTTGTTCCATTTTTTTCCAGGCACTATCTCTCTTAGTCATTAGGGTTTTGTTGCCTTGTGTGAGCCAGGGGGCATAATGAGTTTTAATCCTTAGTTTTCTGACATGGGCTAGGGAGTTGATTGTATCTAAGAAAATGTTGTTAAAGGCAAGAACAGCATTCTCCAGGGGAAGATTGTGGAGGAAGGACCAGTCAATTGAAGAGAGCAGTGTGTGAAAGTATCAGGATCAAAGTTAGAGAGTTTACGGCAGCCTTTGTATAGTTGGACTTTCTGAAGTTAAGGTGAGTGTTTAAGTATGTAGGTGGGATGGTGATCACTAAGTGTGTCAGGTAAAGTAGAGGGGTTATGGTAAAGATCGGGATTAGAGGTGAGGACCCAATCAAGGGTGGAGCTATGGCTGCTGTGTTTATTTAGACGGGTAGGGTTAGAGATCAGTTGGGTGAAGCCAAAGAGATTTATAGAAGAGTTTGTGCTTTCAGAAGTTAAGGCATTTCAATCAATGTTCACATCTCCCAAGACAACAGTCTCATAGGTGATGTTAAGGGATATCAGGAGAGAACGTGTTCTAAGACAGGGATGTTATTCCCAAGGGGAATATAGATGGCAGCAATGGCTAACCTTTTGTGAGTGTTTAAACGACAGTTGGCTATGAGGATTTCAGCAGGGTGGAAGTCTGGGGAAGTACTTGTGAGTGGGTGAAAGGTGAGCTGGTTAGAATATAAGACAGCCACACCTCCACCTTTCTTTTTGATGCGATCATGTCTTAGGATATTGTAATTTGTTATTCCTAAAATGTTCTAATGGAAACTGACACAGTGGTGTGATTCTGCTCTACAGACATGGTGGTCTTTTTCTCTTGGTACAGTCAGAAAATCAGGAAAAGTTGAGATGTGTGTGGAGGGTGTTATTTAAGATTTCAGATGACTAGAGTTAGAGAGTTTAGGAGACAGGTACTAACACAGAACCTCATAAGACCTCTGAAAGGAGGAGAAAGCAACAGTAGTAAGTGTTGAAATAAGATCGTTTGAGCATTCTGTTTTTGAGAATTTTATTTACCATTTTAAAGTCACCAGACAAGGAACTAACAGAAGTAAAGGAGCTTTACAAAGTCTGAGACATTCTTTTTTTCCACTGTCTGGGAACCTTAACGTTGATACATTAATTTACCAGGGGTTCTGGGTGGCCTATCTCTGAAGAAAAGTACTTCTTACGTAACTGAAATACACTAGTTTCATAACTTTGCATGTTTATAATTCATTGATCACTCTGTCCTGAAAGAGGGAGATTTTTGACTGTTTGCCTGAAGCCAAGCAGCAGGATACAGCTCTTACTCTGAAGATACACTTTGCAAGGTAGCTTTAAATTGGGAAATGCTACTAAGTAAGCAAGTTATAATTTCCCTGATCTTATGTCTAGTCAAGGGTATGAGATGGAGCTGAATGCCTTGATTATATCTATAAGTAACACACCAACAAGCTAAGTGGATTTCATGCCACTAGAGCAGAGCTATATAGCAGAAAAAGTTATGCTCCAAATGATGTGCCTATTTTATCCCCCCAAAAAAAAATATGTGTAAATAGGCATGAATATAACATGAGACTGAGAGGTTTGATGTACATAACCAAATGAGTGGCACAAGAAGTTTTGAAGTATTAAGCAGATGAGATGGAGATAACCTCTTAAAATCTACATTCTAGAATTTGTTTTTTGAAACACACTGAAATGTGGTTTATATATTTCCTTGCCAGTTGCCAGTTAGAAAACGCAAGTTTAAAAACTGTGAGCAACAAAACAAAGCCAAAAACAGTTTCACTGCAGTTTGTGTGCTTAAGCAGTATGATGTTACTAAAATTATGCATAAATGAAAGGCTGTAAACTGTCGAGTTAGATAAAGGGTGAAAAGTGCAAGCAGTCAGATTTGGATACAGCCCCTTGCTAGTATTACCATAATCATCAGTAGTATTGTACACAGATTGTAGAGTTAATGCCTCTACATGTCTTATTCTGAACATTTTTAATAGCTATGTATTTCAGGTAATGATCTGGGCAAGATAGCATGAAATCATTTGCAGAAAATATAAGACTATGTGACAATACACACACTCATACACACACACTAACATAAATAGCAAAATATAGTGTCACTTCTTAAAAATGATGGTGAAGTCAATGGCTAATCAATATGTTTGGTACTATCTTTCAGAAAGGAGAAGCTGTACAAATATCAACTTAAGTATTTCTTCTTTATTAAAAAAGACAAGAAGTTTCTTTCAAAGTTCTTGCTATTGTTTAATTTATTTATTGATTGATTGACATTTGATTACCAGGAAAATTGAATAGAAGCCCTTTTTCAGCAGAGGTCCTGGCAGAAAAGCTTCAAATTATTACAAAACATTTTAAGAACAGTATTTTTACAATCTTCAGAAATAAAACAAAACATCTTCAGTTTAAATAATTGTAACACATTAGTGATAATTTAAAAACATTGGTTAAGAATTGATTCAAGTTATTTGATGATCATTTAATATTTATAGAAAGTTTAGACAATTTTTTGAGAAATTAAAGGTAAGCTGGTCTAATACATACAGGAATTGCAATATGAAGTGAGGGAAAAAACAGGCTTATAGTACATTTAGGGAGCAAGTCATGGAACAGAATTTGATAGAAGTAAAAAAGTAAGGAAGTGAAGGGAGAGTAAGGAGATATAAGGAATGTAAAGGTACTTTTTTCACATTTAAGATATAGTTTATCCAGCTTTTGAGCAGGAACAGCCAGATTTTAACTAAAAAGTCTTTCGGAGTGGTTTTGAAAGCTGGAAGGGAGGGTATTGACCTGATGGATAGAGGTAAGGAGTTCCTGGCCTTGGCAACCTTGTACAAGTACAGACAATGCCCAGCAGATTTGATAAGTTTGTAGGCAGACAGGTGCTTTTGGTCACTGAATAACAGTGACCGAATGGGAACATAGCTGTGTAGAATAGTTTTTTAATGCTGGACAGGCAGATGGATGCTGGATAATTTTATAGGTGGTAAGAAGCTGTGTATGTGTTAGTTGATGAGGCATTTCTAACCAGTTTAGGCTTTTTAGTGTTACACAGTTTAAATTTAGCAACTTTGTTATAGCATTGTTCAAGTTTTAATTTTGTGAAGCCTGGAGGTTAGTAAGGATGGGAGTATCATAAAGAAGTGTGGAGAAGAGATAAGTAGTGGCAAATGTAGTTTTAGTTGCACTGGTCAGAATGTTTTCGGCTCTGTAAAGCATCCCTAGGTTTTGATTATTTTTTCTTATGCAAGTTTATATATGCAGGTCAAATGTAAGCTTATTATCCACTATCACCTCTGATAATTTGCTATGAAAAGTGACTTCAGTGGTTGAATTATCAAGAGAGAGGACTTTAAGTTTTGTTTTTTTTTTCATGAGAGAAAGATTTGAGGAAAAAGTAGTAGTTTGGTCGTTTTTGGTTTGAGCATGAGTTGGGAGTTACAAAGCTATGTTTCAATAGCTGTTAAAGCTATTTGTGTAAGTTTTTGGAGGTGTACCATGTTGTCAGATTTGCATATGAGTGGGTCATCTGCATATTGTATTAGGATTATATTTTACTTATGCTGTTTTAATTATTAGAAATGCATTAGACTATATAAAGTTGCAGTCTGAGACAGTTATGCAGATAACACTATTTTACTTTCTGTCTGTAAATATTGATGCAGTATGTTGGCTGCCTTACAGGACATATTTTCACAGTATTCAAAATAGACTTGAAATTATTGCAACAAAACTATGGCTCTAAATTTTGGAGATAAATAATCTGATTATATTAGAGCTACTTATATAGTGGACACAAAGGTTAATAAGTAGATGAGTTTATAATTTAAATAAAGTACCCATGCAGCAAGTTGAATTGCTTATCCTAAAAGTTTAGTTCCACCACATCAGCATTTTAATACTCTGACAAATGCAAAACTACTGCACCTCAGGAATTACGTTGGTTTAAATGCACTTTTTAAAAAAGCATTCATAATAAAAGAAAAGGTCCACCACTCTCCTAACTCAAGCACACACCAAACGCACATGCAGCAACAGCTCTAGTGACAGTGATGGGCAGTAGCAGGCTGATGATAAGGCACTGCTGACCAAACTGTAAATAATCATCATTTAAAGGAGCTACTTGGTACATTGTGGAACCCTGTTATTTAAGTAAAACAAAATCTGTATTTTCCAAGAAATACTAGACAGGTGAAAGGCATGGGTATAACCAGTGTAGATGTACTTTTGTTTTAGTGGGTCTTCACAGCAATGCTGGTAGCTCATCCTTCTGCCCAGGTGATGGGGTTAGGACTATATCAAAATGCCTTTGTTTTCAGGAATGCCTACATGGTTCAAGCAATCTTCATAGATGTATTGTATAATGGCTTCCGCAGACAGATGTCATCCAGTACAGTACTGGGATACAGTCCCTCATATGGAAAAACAAACGGGCTAAGTATGATTATAGATGGCTTGATGGTTGGCAGCAGGCATGGGAACAAAAATGTCCTAGAAAAAACATCTACATACACGTGTGTGTGTGTGTGTGTGTGTGTGGGTGTGTGTGTGTGTATGTATATATATATATATATATATATATATATATATATATATATATATATATATATATATATATATATATATATATATGATGTGGGAGGAGAGGCTGGACTCTGCCCTTCTGAGCTGGGAATTGCTGGTTAAAGGCTTATAGTGCCTGCATATTTGAACTGTTTCTTATTGAAATTGGTGCGCCTTGTTTGCTGTAGCATAGACTAGATCCAGGCCTGCTGAATCTAGCTTTGTTTGCATAACTTGAGCACTAATCCAGGCCTTCTTAAAAGTATTCAATTGTATTTATTACTGCTTTGTAGTAACCTGATTAAAGTGTAGCTATCATTCTAAGCCTTTTGGTTTAAGCACTTGGGCTTCAGACCAGTTGTTTAACATTAAGAAGGTTTGTGGTCTGCACTGTTGTGGCAGGACAGGTAGCTTACATCCTTCTAAGTTGGGAACTGCTGATTGAAGGCTCAGTGTCTGTTATTCTAAAAGTGTATTAGTTCTGGTTCAGGCACATTAAGAAGGTTCGTGGTCTGCACTCTTGTGGGAGGAGAGGCTGGACTCTGCCCTTCTGAGCTGGGAATTCCTGGTTAAAGGCTTATAGTGCCTGCATATTTGAACTGTTTCTTACTGAAACTGGTGCGCCTTGTTTGCTATGGCATATACTAGATCCAGGCCTGCTGAATCTACCTTTTTTTGTATAACTTGAGCACTAATCCAGGCCTTCTTTTTTGGAGAAGGTCCCCCTGCACCCCAGTGGCAGGAGTGTGCAGTTAGAACATGTCTGATTGAAGACTACAGGAACAGGGCTCAGTTCTGAGATTTTTTTTACTGGTTAATTGGGTAATTTGTTTAAAAGCTTTTCTGATTGCTTGTAGTCATCTAAAGATGTTTTAAGTGTATGTTTTACTGTTTGTAGTCTTTTAAAGCTGTTTTAAGTGTATTTTTTACTGTTTTTGCCTTATCTTTTCAAAAAAAATGTTTTCTTTGTTTCCCACCTTTCCAAGCTAGTATAGTCCAGTGTTCAGGCTAGTGCTGAATTCAGGGCTGTGTTACAATTTTCTGAGTTGCCCATACCTTACTTGGATAGAGGGAGGTTTCTCTGTTCACCTGTGAGACAGGGAGCTTTGAGCAGCCATCTGTCCCTGGAAGAGTGGTTCCAGCCCAGAAGTTAGTAGTTTATAGGCCATTTTGGGCTAATTTCTATATCTTTCATTCCCCTACTGTAAAAACCGCATTTGCACGGTTTTGCACGTCTGGGCAGCGCTGGTTAGCTAGGGCTAAATTTATCCCGGCTCCACCAAGTCTCCTCTTCAGTTTTTGCCTTGAAAGTAGTCTGACTCTCAACCTAAGCACTTAAAATGCATCCTACAGTCCAGCACTTGCTCAGACCTAATAGCAAGCACTAATATACCCCGACACTTGATTACCCAGCAGGGCAAGGCTCATTATTCACCCCTCACCAACCAAGAGACTAAGCAGTTCACCCTACTATTCAGGCATGACCAAAGGGAAATTTCAGGTATACTCTCCAGTCCAGCTGGTGAACCTGGGTATCCTGAGGCAATGTTACAACTGCCTCATGTACACAGACACTCTCCTCCTACCACAAAACATTAACATATGCGAGAGATGCAATTATATAGCTAAACTGGAGGCTAAGCTCTCTTTACCCAAGACTGGAACAGGCAGTCATGAGGAGAAGGTTAACACTTGCACCACACCTCCAGCCTCACATAGACATACTAAACTAGCACTGGCAAAATATACACATAAATATACAAAATCATACTCGGAGGCTCTAAATAAAAACCTGCAAAAGCATCACAGACCTCCAAAGCAGACACCCAATAAACCTACACCTCCCGTCACAAACCAGACAACACATAAAACACAAAATCAGTGTGCTGCACAATTACAGCCCTTAAGGCAAAATAGCATACTTAACACACTAGCAATAGGCGACTTTATAGTCAGGCACACTGACGTCCCACTTACTAGGCTGGAAAAGGAGAAGGTTACTATTAGCTGCCTGTCGGGAGCAAGAATCTGCCACATAACACAAGCACTCAGGTCACTCCAGAACAAGTACAAATATGACTCTGTCATTGTTCATGTTGGTGTGAATGACCTGAGATGTACCTCCCTGGACTACATGAAAAGAGACATGGAAGAGCCCTCTGATCATGTAGCCCAGATGGGTATGACCCTGACCCTGAGTAGCATCCTGCCCTCACCAAGAATGATACCGCAGTATAAAGAAAAAAATGATCAATTTCAACAATTGGCTAAGCTTCTGGTGTCATTCAAAGGGGATCCAGTGTCTGTTAGCCTGGGACGACATGCTCAACAGGCCTCATTGCTCAGCAAGAGACACTTGCACCTGTCACCCCTAGGCTTTGGAATACTGGCCAAGGCTCTTGCTGCCCCATAGTGCCTTTTTTAGGCAAGGCTCAAAAGTCAAACCCACCTCCGTAAACAGCACAAATAAAAAAATGAAGGTTATGCTACTCAACGCCAGGAGTTTAAATCTCAAAATGCACATGCTTGAAGCACTCCTCAGTATGGAGAACGTCGACATCTCTGCAGTAACTGAAACCTGGTTCAAGGTTCCACAGAGCACCCCAGCACTACCAGGCTACAACTCATATCACACATTTCAGCCACAGAACATGGACCGAAACACAAAAGGAGGGGGCGTAT